>NC_085868.1:15723332-15738332 GCF_034702125.1 Engraulis encrasicolus | reverse complement strand
GCCAACTACTTGAGCATAATCTGGTGAGTGGTGATTTAGTGATTCTGTTTTCCCATCGAGCAATTTTAGCACACCAGCAATATCCCCATTAAAGTATTTTATTGACGTTCTTTCAATCAACTTTCTTGAACTTTCTCAGGTTTTTAGTGATTTAGTGATTCTGTTTTCCCACTGAGCATTTTTAATACACCAATAATTTCCCCATTACGGTGTTTTACTGATGTTCTATTGATAAACTTTCTTGAACTTTGTCAAGTTCAACTGATTCATTTCTTTTTCCCCATATATTGAGCGTTCTTAAGCCCATGTTTCCATGTTTTGATTTCTACACACGTCAGTGAACGTCCTACTATGTCACACTGACATTCTGATTAATGATTAATGTTTTCCCCAAATACAGCCTCTCTTTTCTCTGTCCCCTTTGAAAAAATTAAAATGAGTGCAGTGGTGACTTTCTTGAACTTCAAGTTTTTGTTTTTTTATTTCCGTTTTCCCGTATATCAAGCATTTTTTTTATGTCTGTGTTTGTAGGCTACGTTCTGATTTCTACACACATTAGTCCACTTCCTAAGGTGTTGGTATTACACTGACGTTCTATTGATTAATGTTTCCCCCAAACACAGCTTGTCTCTTCTCTCACCCCTTTGAAAATGAAAATGACAGCTAAATGGCATGCTCTCAGCACACCGTCCGTCCCTGATTTTCTCATTAACACGTCCATTTGCCATAACATTTCCCAGGAGGATGGCCTACTGCAACCAGCAAGAGACCTCTCAAACCCCCTTTCAACGCACACACACACACACACACACACACACACACACACACACACACACACACACACACACACACACACACACACACACACTCACACACACGCAGGCACACACATGGCAAGCACTTGCACACACATGTTTGTGTGCGCACACATTCACACACAGACACACACACACACACACACACACACACGCACACACACACACTCACACACACGCACACACACACACACACACACACTCACACAATACCATCGATTGTCCCCCATAAAGCTGCCTTGTGTGTCTCTGTCACCTTTGTCATTCTGTGGGCATTCCGTTGCAGGAGTCTCCACTAGCCCAGGCACGCCACAGTGACCATGCGTCTGGGACTCAGCGGCAGTGGCAGTGTGAGAGTGTCTCACCTCTAAATCTCCTTTGACAGATGGTCTTTCAGAGCTCTAAAAGGGTGCAGGTAGGCTACATGTAGTCCTGTAAATGGAGTCGTGTTGCTACATGTAGTCTTGTAAAAAAAAAAGGCCAATCAAACTAACCAAGGCACTACAAAGAATGCACATTTGTTCGTGATAAACTCTACACAAATGAAAACGCTAACGTGCAGACAAACTGTAAAACTGCACAATACACTTCTCCAGAACAATATATCTCTCTTCTCTTAGAGTCTACAAAGCTATATCTTTATGTAGACCCTATATTCAGGCAGCTGTTACGGTGGTGGGTATTTGTGCACTGTTGTTAATCCACAGACCTGGTGTACCAAATGCCGAGCAGCTAACTAACCCTTGGGCCATTTCCCATTACTAATTTCTACTCCTACCCCTACCCCTACGCCTTCCCCTTGCCCCTCGTGCTGTCAAACGAAGCAGTAAGGTGTAGGGCTTAAAACGCAACCCCTACGAATTGAGACACTCCTTCAACAGTCATGGAATGACACTGACAGCTGTCACTAATTCCATGCATTAGGTTGATGTTAACAGCGATTTTTTTTCCATGTGCGTTTCACGGAGACAATGACCATGACACATTGGGACAATGTTAAACTTAGTATAATGCTACAATCATTACAACTGTAAAGTCGTAAATTATGGCGAAAATACTTATATTTGTGTGCTTTTGTTGAGCCCATTTTTTAAAGGCATTCGCAATGCATTCAGGGAATTTGGTCGTACCCCTTCTTCTGAAGTGTGCCTTCGGATAACCTCCGTCTGAAGGGGTAGAAAGCCCTTCGCCATACCCCTACCCGTCTTTCTTTACGTGAATTGAGACTGCACTGCGTGGACGCGCAAAACGGAGGGGAAGGAGAAAGGCGTATACAGGGCTAAGGCGTGTAATGGGATTCAGCCGTAGTGTCTTCACTCTTCCAGGTGCGGCACACAGTGACAATGAGTCGGGGACTCAGTGGCGATGGCTGTGTGACTGTGTGGCTGTGTCTCACCTCTAAATCTCCTTGGCAGATGGCCTTCTGCTGTATACTGCTGCCGCCTGAAAGCAGGGGAGAGTGGCATTCCTTGAGAGCGCAGATGAACAGATAAAGGAGTTTAAATGCTTTCTTGATCTTTTTTTGCCATTTCGGTGAACAATTGAGAGACTTGATATCTACACTTTACTGTTACTTACTGTTACATGGATTCCATTAGAATAGTACTGGCAATCAAAATCGAGAGATCGCAAAAGAAAAAAATGATATCTGATTATGTATTTGGTAAAGAGATTTAAATGGAGTTTCACTATGCTGAAACACATACTTTTTTGCACCAAATACATTGCCATATTATCTAGTGTGTTGCATAATCTATAAACCGTTTTCAACATTTGACTGCATGCAACATTTTCTGCACTACATAGACAACATTCGTTGAACACTCTTCATTTCATCCTCCCCTTTATATTTAGTTTTATTAAAATTACGCTCTGCTATATTTACCTATGTTTTCCCGTCTTCTTCCTCATTAGTAAGTCTGTCTTTTTATATCCAGACTTTCATGTTCTCCAAGTTCTCTGCAGGCATCATTATAATTGCATCTTAACCGTTTTTGTATTCCTCGTAGTTTTCCATGTTGTACGCGTGTGCATTTGTTGTTATAGCAAATAATCAGCCAGTGGGCAGATGGATATGTGTGACTAGACTGAGATGAGGCAGATTATGAGGTAACTTCCTTCAATGTTTATTCCATGGCTTAAGGCCTTGTGAATGTAGTATAGGCGAAGCAAACAGAAAATCTCCATCGTTTTTTTTTTTGTTAAATGTATATTTTGCCTTTATTTTGGATAGGACAGTATAGAGAGCGTGACAGGAAACGAGTGGGAGAGATGGGGAAAGGATCAGGAATCGACCCCAAGACGACCTTGAACCCGCGTCCCTGGGTACATGGCACGGTGCCCTAGCCAACCCAACCAAGCCACGATGTCCCCAGAAAATCTTTCTTTCTTTGCTCTTCATAGTGTGTGAGAATATCTTGCATCATACGCCTTTCTTTCATCCAAAGAAAGACCGAGCTGACCTCTTCTGGATGCCTGGAGCTCAAAGCAAGCACTGGGCACTGCCATTTCCTTTGGATGAGGAGTGATACCCTTTCAAAATGGAAGCAAGGACTGGCACCGCTGCTTTTCCCATACATAGTATATATGCAGTGTGAATCTAACACTAACATCTTCTAGAGTGTATTTCATCATAGAGTATACTCTCTAAGTGTTGAATTGACACTGCATTTTTTTTCTTTGCAGATGTGCAGTACTCAGTCAGTCAGATCGTGTCTGGCTGGATATTCTGGATGGAAAGGGTGGTCAAACTTGAGTTCATTTACAGGCTTTTAGCGCTGTAATCTGCCATTAATGAATCCAATCTCATGCTTGTTACAAGACGTGGCAGCGTGCCACGAGGCAGTGACATCGGCACAAAAAGACCTGTCTAACAAGTATGAACTATGAGCAGGCGTCGAGAGTGCCTCGGATGCACCCCGTCACTTGCGTTTACATCCATTACAGACCTGCCAGTGTGTGCGTGTGTGTGTGTGTGTGTGAGAGAGAGAGTAACCATCTGTGAGCGTGTGCCGTGTGTGTGTGTGTGTGTGTGTGTGTGTGTGTGTGTGTGTGTGTGTGTGTGTGTGTGTGTGTGTGTGTGTGTGTGTGTGTGTGTGTGTGTGTGTGTGTGTGTGTGTTTGTGTGTGTGTGTGTGTGTGTGTGTGAGAGAGAGAGAGAGAGAGAGAGAGAGAGTGTGCGGCCCATGTGCTTATGTGTGTGCCACCACCGTCATAGCCATGTGTGTATCTGATCTGATGGTGTGTGTGTGTGTGTGTGTGTGTGTGTGTGTGTGTGTGTGTGTGTGTGTGTGTGTGTGTGTGTGTGTGTGTGTGTGTGTGTGTGTGTGTGTGTGTGTGTGTGGCCTTGCACATACTCGTGTGTACCTCCCCATAACCATGTGTGCGTCTGATCTGATGGTGTGTGTGAGTGAGCTGGTAAATGGCTGTATGAATGAAAGGCGTTTCGCCTCACGCTGCTGTTTGGTGTGGTGTGTGTTGGCGACAACGACGGGGCTACAGCCGTGCCTGCCTGCCTGCCTCCCTGTCGCTCCTATGTTTACCGCTGTAATGGAAGTGTAATGGAAAATCCCACCTGTCAGAGGAGCCAGGGTTCATTGATATTCCGGACCAGGCTCGAACTGACATCAATCCCAAATCCGGGGGGAGCCTCTCCTGCCGGTGTTGCCCCGCTGGTGTGGGGCTGGAGGGGTTGGGGTGTGGTGGAGGGTGTTGGGGTGGTGGGGTTAGAAGGAGCTGCGAGGAGCCGCGAGGAGAGGAGATGCGATGGCTTAGCTCACCCACAGGTATTATATAAGGGGGGAGTAGGCTCTCACAGATGTCCTTGTGAGAAATCTGCCATTTTACATATGTATGAGGCTGAACCGAACCTAATCAGAAAATGCCTGCGAAACACATAATATCCATAAGAAATATATCGCCCGTACGTGTCGCTGGCTTATGTTTTATTCTGTGTGATTTATGCAAAGTCTTGAGAGAATTATCGGCTCAAAATCACTGACAACAGAGTCAGGAGAGAGATGGTATACTGTAGGAGAGAAAGAGAGGGAGAGATAGAGAGTAAGAGAAAGAATCAGAGAGAGAGAGAGAGCGAGAGAGAGGGAAGAGGGAGAACAAATCGCCCAAAGGAAAGTAAACACAGTGTCTGTAAAACTAAGGGAGTTTGACAAGGCGTCTGAGTGAAAAATATGTTGCTACAAGAGTGAGAACAAGTCAGCCAATCCCAGAGACCCCCAGTGACACACACGCAGCTCCGACCCAGAGCCGTAACCGCAAGTGCATTCATTATGCATCACGGCTTCTCATTACGAGCCTATCATTACGCCAAACATAATTTATTAAGCTTTTATCTCTCCACAAAACACCTTGCGCAATAATTGCTACTCACCTTTTATGTTGTATAATTGGAGTGAATCATTATGGCTCGTAATGTTGGTTGCTGGGCGTAAATATTTCATGTATAGATTTGCGCTGCTAATCTGCATGACACAAGCTGTAGTGGGTGAACAATTCTGACATTCGCCTGTTCACAACCTCAACTGTCAGTGTGCATAATGTATAACATACTTGGGTACTCATGCAGAGGTGTCAAAAGCGAATGAAAAAGTAGAAAAAGATCATCACAGTTTCCTTCCAACATAAGTAAGACACTGAGTAACAAGAAGACCTGTGTATCTGTTTTACGATCAGCTGACTGCACTGTGGGGTTAAGTTTGTGGTGGGTCCTTGTTTTTAGTGTTTTCCATTAATAACACTGTCTATCTAGCTCACAAGGTGGTATAAATGGCGTTAAGGCTATGTAATATCATGTGCTAGTGTTGTAGTTACACCATGTGTTACTTGTACTTTTACTTTTGACACATTTGCTAATAAATGTGTCATTTTATAACAAAACTATATTTTGCTCTTGTCTGACTCATGCATACCATAAAATACTTCAATCAAAGCAAGACAAAGTGGCTCTTTTCAAGATGAGTGTCATATTTCAGAATTCACAGTGCCCCCCCCCCCCCCCCACCCCCCTGCCCCATAACAGTTATTAAGAGGGATTGTGCTTGTTCTCTGTAGTTTCAATGACATATAACAAGTAGCCTACGGTGACTAAGGATCGAAACTACTTGGTGTTGCTTTGAATATAAATATAATATGAAGGTCTTTTTGGGACACATGAATGATAGCGTATATTAAGACAAGCTGGGCTACTTCACAGTGACTAGACCCAGAGATGACTGGAGCACTCAGCAACTTTTTATTGGATTTTTATTATTTTGGTGCACAAAATTACTGACGTTTCGGCGCACCTGCGCCTTCCTCAGAGTCAAACCATACTGGTGATACCACAGTCAAAATAAAGACATCTTCCCTCCCTTCTGCTTTGGCATTGGTTCTTCAAAAGGGGGTGGGTGTATGTAGTAGTTAACCAGTAAGGGCACTCATGGTAGATCTAATAGTTTTCATTTGTCAGTAAAAAATAAACTGAAGATGAAAATAAATCAAAGTGAAAATAATCATTATGGGCCAGAGCATTCTAATCACCCAAGTGGACACAGTTAAACAAAAAACAAAAAATAATAATAATGATAAAATGAAACATTCTCAAAGAAAACATGAGAGTCCGAAAGTTCCTCGTTAAGTCCATGGGGTTCCACTGTGTTAAGTGGGGCTTGGGGTCCATGGGGTTCCACTGAGGAAGGCGCAGGTGCGCCCAAACGTCAGTCATTTTGTGCACCAAAATAATAAATAATAAAAATCCTCTAAAACAGTTGCTGAGTGTTCCAGTCATCTCTGGGTCTAGTCACTGTATAAGCTTGTCTTTATACTGCTGTCCTCGACGGTGAGCACCACCAAGGCTGAAGCGCAGACATCCCTTCTTCGATAGCGTATATTAATCATCAGTGATATATTGTGATGTTTTTTTTTCAAAAACAAAGGAGAAATTCCTGTCGTGTTATGGCACAAAAACAATGGGTCATGTTGTAAGGTAAGTAAATGGATTTTCCACTTAAAAGTAGATAACCAATCCAGCAGAGGTAGGCCGCCTACCCTTAATCCACTGTAACAAAATGGAAAACAAAAGCTTTGTATGTCAACAGCAGCATTTCAAACACTAATCTCTAACCTCATAATGAAAAGCAATTCCCACAACACCCCCTACCGAAACCCACAATCAAGGCTAAAATCAATATCACCAGCAATCTTCTTGAACAGCCCCCATTTTTAGAAGAAAAAAAAAATATCAATACAAACAAAGACCCAGGGGAGCCACTATCCAAATGACTAAAACTTCATTTTATTATCTGAGAATATAATAGTTTTTGTGACCCACAAATAAACCCCACCATGGACACAGTATGGACTTGTTGTGTAGATATAAACATACGCATGCATTGAAAGCTTTCATTGCTAAAAAAAACTGCTGACTCACTGTTAAATCCCCATTGAAGCGCTATCTATTTCACAGTGCGGAAATAAAGTGTGAGTGTGTGACTGTGCATTTGGGGACATTCTTTGGAAACGGGTCTTTCAGACACCAACATATGAGCAGCGGTGATAACTAATAATCTCTTTACCATCTGGTTCCAAACGCCAGTCCGTCGGCTTTGGCACCAAATCACAAAACTTGTGTCCCTTCGCCCTAGAGATGGTAGAAGCCTGTGCCATCCCTGTGCTCACTCGCACATTTATCAGTGGCAAACAGACACACATGGACACAAAAAGAAACACACATGAAAACACACACACCCACACACACATACACGCACATGCACACCACACATTTACTGTACAGTTCTGTATCCACACACATACACACACACACACACACACACACACACACACACACACACACACACACACACACACACACACACACACACACACACACACACACACACACACACACACACACACATGTATGTACACCACACATGCACATGCAAACACACGTGTGCACTGCACACGTACACACACACACACGGACGCACGCACGCACGCACACACACACACGCACACACATAACATGGCACTGTGAGTAACCCTTTTCCACAATCACCCACTTCTGACATGCAGACATAAATAATGAACAGTTCGCAACAGTAAAACTGCCAAGAACCGCAGCTTTTTATCAGAGGTGCGAAAGTCACTCGACCGTGGAAAAGTAATCTCGTGTTGATTAACACTTACTCCTGAATGTATTGATCTCAGATCTCTTTGTTCTTCCAAGTACACTGTGAACCAAACTGGAGATATTTCTGGCACACTTAAGTAATCATTGCATTTCAGGTTTTCCAACACCAATCCACATATCAATGGCACATGCCTATGTATGCATGTCTCTTACACCCCTAAAATATAGTATTACTGTAAGTGCTATAAGATTGTGTAGAAATGTAATGATGGGTGCAATATCGCTATGTTTACATCGTTATTATTGAGCTATTTGTCATGTCCATGCTTATGTGTACACTGCCTATATGAAGTACTGCAATGTCAACTACTGTGTATTGTTTCACCTGTACGTACACTAGCTTTCATTAGACCATATAGATGACTTTGACTTTGACTTTGGCATTTGGGACTTGGGGAGTGCGAGGTGTGATAATAATTCAGTGGCTGTGCATCGACTTCGTAATGAAGCTCTAACAAAGACGTGAGACACAGTTAAACAAAAAATGCAGTGCTAATTTAACACTTACAGAGTTGATGGAACGTCTTGTAGAGTGTGTTTGGTCCCAGAGTACTCTCTAATAAGTGTTGAATCAACAATGCATTTTTCTTTACTTTGCACAGAATCTCACAGTGAGGCTGTGTACTATACACGCCGGGCCCATTACATCATCTCACTTGTCCTGTGTTGTACATATCTGACTTGAAATCGAAGCTTGAAAAAAACAACAACACTATGAAGTACCCTTGAACGCAATGTACTCAGGCCAATAAATGAGCATGGCCCCGAGACAAGAGGGCCACTTAGAGCAGGAGGCTGACAAACCACTTTAAGGCCATAAGGCCGATCGTAGCAGCGTTCAAGACTGTCCCTTGGTCTGGAGTCTTTCCAAAAATGTCACATGCTTTCCTGACCAGCCCTGCTCGGCCGTGCCCTACCCTGCCCTATCTGCTGTGGCGCAGCGCGCTAAGCCCCCCCCCCAAAATTGGTCTGAGGAAAAAGAGGTCTTGGGCCCTGCTCTGCCCTTCCCGGCCCTATCAAACTGACCAGGCCCTTTTGTTTTGTGCAAAAAGTCCGCTGTTTACTTTGAGTAATGTGCACAAGGAGGGCGCTGTGGCGCAGCACGCTAAGCCCCCCCACATTTGGGCTTGCATGCAGGTTGCACCCAGGGCTCAAATCCAGCCTGGGTCATTTTCCATCCCTACCCTCCATCCCTCTCTCCACATTCGCTTCCTGTCACTCTTCACTGTCCTATCCGGAATAAAGGCAAAAGCCCATACAAATATCTTTAAAAAAAAAAAAAAGAATAGGGTGCACATTTGGTTTGAACTAAAAGCAATGTCTGTCCATTCAATGTCTGTCCATTGTTTGGTCACTAAAAAATTGGTCTGAGGAAAAAGAGGTCTTGGGCCCTTCTTGGCCCTACTCTGCCTTATCAACCCAACCAGGCCCTTTCACTTTGTTAAAAAAAAAGAGTCTGGAGACTGTTCTTGGTCATGTGTTTACTTTGAAAGGGTGCACATTTGGTTTGAACTGAAAAGACATCTATTGTCTTCCCTCCGTCAATCTCTGTCCATTGGTTAGTTGCTAGAAAATGTAGTGTCTAAGGAGTTAGCCAGGCTGTGCCTTCCAAGTGACGCAACACTTTCAGCGTTGCAACTATGTTCAAGAGCAATGCAAGTACTTTCTGAGGTCCTGCAAATACGGGAACTCATCCCACTTTGTCGATAAGCAAACAACCATAAGCAAACCAAGGGAGGCAGGTCAACCATGCCATTTAGGAAATGTTAATTGTTATGCTCAGACCAAGTCTCGAAGAGATTTGAATGTGGATGATAATCAGGCTACTAAGGAGTAGTCGTTAATGTAGATATTGAGTGTGGGCACTGGGTGTACATCCATAACTAAGAATAAGGCAAATTATCTCGTTCTTTCTTACTGTATTGTAAAGTCTTAATGTACTGTTTGACATCCAAAGCGTATTGATGTTGGAGAGCCCAGGAACCCAAAGATTCTGAAAGCCCACCTGGAAAACTCCAACTCCCATTGTCATTGTGACACAGCACTCCACAGTAGTGTTCACTGCACACTGCACACAATGAAATTGCATTTTATGCCTCACCCGTGCAATCGGGCACCCTCCAATGGCACCCCAAGGGAATAGTGCGGTGGCGGAGTGCGGAGTACCAAAGTCATGGAGGAGGATGGGGGAGAGCACTGGTTAATTACTCCCGCCAACAATCTGGCGGGTTGAAAGTCAAACCGGCAACCTTTGGGCTGTGAGTCTGATGCCCTAACCCATGATCGCATGATTCTTTAAGAATCTTCAATTGCCCCATTGGAAGAACCCCCAAAGATTGAATATCAATACAGAACGTTTTAGGGTCACTCAGAAGATGTTTAGGGTCCCCCTAATCCAACAGAAAGTTCTTTGAGCAACTTTTATTTTTTTTTAGAGTGAATAACAGCTTACATGAAGTAGAGGTAGGAGTACTGTTACAGATGTAATTACAACACCAGTAATATGATATAACATACGTCTACTTCTACTTCACACAACTCTGATGATTTGATACAACAAACAAACCATCTGATGACAAGGGAAGACACACCCCATTAGTGGAGGTAATCAATGAAACCCGACTGGAACTGTTGATGTTGATGTTGTGTCCCGTCAATATCTAAAATGGCCGTAGCTCACATCTTCCAATCTCACACTTTGGTGTTTATGTCACATTGCGATGATTAACAACAGCACAACAAGCCAACAAAGTTCAAGAAACTATTAGAAATACCAAATGTATTTTTGTTTTGGAACTGACTGATTGTTCTTATGAAAGTTTAACCATGGAAGTCATCATTTATGAACCGGGAAAAAATTAGAGATTCATAATTGTGTTGTGAGTCACAAACATTGCTTGCAGCTCATTTATTTACATATTTCATTTGAATCCTCCGTTTGGCTCTGTGTTTTTGGAAGGCAGGATACATTCATAAATGTCTCTTCGAGGAAACCAAATGATCAACAAAATCGGTCTGGCTGTTAATTTCTTCTCGGGCGAGATTATTTGTATGCCATCCACACTCGCCAGCTGTTTCTCACTTCCTTCCTTGTTTACTTGTGAAAAGGGAAACGGTGCTTATTGCTTGGCCTCTAGTCTGTGGCTGGCTGGCTGGCTTGTACTCTTATCAGTCTCATATCGCAAGGTCGCCCGTGTCGCCACGACTCACCTCCGTGTAACCGTGTGTTTTTCAGACAGGAAGCAAGGACCCTGACGATGCTCTCTCTCTCTCTCTCTCTCTCTCTCTCTCTCTCTCTCTCTCTCTCTCTCTCTCGTCTGTGTCTGTGAGGTATCGACCTTGGGGATGGGTGGCGGGATGATTCCTGAAGCCCTTGGGAACGCTCGTCCGCCACTAAAGTCAATTACGTCTCAGTAATGCATTACGTAGAGTCACATTCCTCCTGCAATCAGTCACTGTCCACGCTAGGCCACATCACCCCCCACACCCCTACATCCGCCCCCCACCTTTTACCTAAAGCCTGCCCCCCCCCCCCCCCCCCCCTCATCCCTGAACCACCCCCCCCCATATCCTATACCATAGCATAATACCATATGCATTCCCTCCTGGCTTGACCACCCTCGGTGCTCCACCCCCGGAGCAAGGTGACCCCTTGGGAGCGAGAGAGAGAGAGAGAGAGAGAGAGAGAGAGAGAGAGAGAGAGAGAGAGAGAGAGAGAGAAAGAGAAAAGCCTCATGATTTATTTACTACATGCTCTCTCTCCCTCCCTTCCTATCCACTCTGCTCCTCCACTCTCCGCTCTGGGAGGACAACAGGATGCTACTACCAATCGCTCCAACTTTGTCTCGTCTTGTGTCTCGTGTCGTCTCTTGGAATACACAATGCAATAACGTAAATGAACGAGTTGAGCTGAGTAATAAAAAAAACACAGTGTCCTATATTTGTATAGGGGCTGGAGTGTGTGTGCATGTGTGTGTGTGTGTGTGTGTGTGTGTGTGTGTGTGTGTGTGTGTGTGTGTGTGTGTGTGTGTGTGTGTGTGTGTGTGTGTGTGTGCGCGCAAAGAGGGAGGGGTCCACTTATTAGATAGTTATTCAAACAGACCAAATTGGATTGTTTTGTTGGAGAGACTGGCAAGCAGGCTTTGAGGCAATCCAAAGCCAGTTATGAGATACAATCTAGATATGGCGGAATAGTTACAGGTGTCTATCATGCACTCTGTAATTGATTTAAAAACTCCTGGAAATTGTTTCTTTGCACAACTTGTGTTTCTTGCCACGCCCTCCCCACGCCCTCCCCAACGTGTGTGTGTGATTGTGTGTGTGTGTGTGTGTGTGTGTGTGTGTGTGTGTGTGTGTGTGTGTGTGTGTGTGTGTGTGTGTGTGTGTGTGTGTGTGTGTGTGTGTGTGTGTGTGTGGTGTGTGTGCATGAGAGAGAGAGACAGTTTGAGTCTGTCAGTATCCAGGGCCGCTGACATCTTTTGCCAGGCCCAGGACAAAACCATCTGAAAGGCCCCCACCCCCCTCTCAATACATATAATGTAATGAGGACCCAATATTGTAGAACATATAAGATGTAGAACATATGAAGAGTTCAGATGCAAAACCCCCTAACTCCATTTCTGAAGACCTGCACTTCTATATTTTTAGAGAACCCGGTTGTTGGTTTGGTTTACATTCATGTACTTGATAATACATATAAATAGTTATATTACTTAAAAAATATGCAATTTTGATAGCTTTGTATTAAATAAAAATGAATTAAGTATGTAGAACAGAGAGACTGCGTAAGAGATTTTTTCCTCAAGCCAACCGCTTTTTGAATTAAGACAATAACTATTTTTAATTATTTTTTATTTTATTTTATTATTTTTATTTTTTACCATCCAACACAGCACAGAGCAGTTGCAATCCCCATTTCACTGCCAATTGTGCTTGCACAAGGAAGCATGTGACAAATAAAAATCTTGAATCTTGAATATTGCCCCCCCACCTCTCCCTGGGTCCCAGACAACTGGCCCGTTTGTCCCCCCCTCTCGGCGGGCCTGTGCTCACAGGTGAGAGAGGCAGGCAGACAGACAGAGGGGGAGACTTATTAGATAGTTATTGTAATATACCAAATTGGATTGCTGTGTTAGGGACTGGAGTGCAGGCAGTAAGGGAACCCAAAGCCAGTTAGGAGATACAATCTGGTGATGCTGGAAGAGTGACAGCCATGTGCAACATAATCCACACCATCATCTCTTTCTCTGAACACCTGGACCCCCTGAAAATATTTCATTTCACTTACTGTAGGGAAGTAGGGAAGAGGGAAGCCGACAGGGGGGGAAAGGGGTCACTTGTCCCGGGCCCAGGGAGAGAGGGGGCCCAGACTTGGATCCTCATTATATTGTATTGAGTGGGTTTGGGGCCCTTTCAGATGTCTTTGTCCTGGGCCCAGCCAAAGCTGTCAGCAGCCCTGCTAGGGAACAATGAACGGTATCAGCTCCCTTCTCCCCTTCTTCAGGACGTTTAAAATGATCCTCATTGATCCGAGCGGGTGGAAGTGAATATGAAAATCCACCCAGATAACTGGTGAAGCTGAGCAGAAGCACAGAGGTCTGACGAGAGCCAGGTTGGCTCCACGTAGAGCATCCCTGATGAACTTCCACCCAGAGTCCAGCATAAGCCACTGGAGGCTGTGGGCTTGTGTTCGATTTATAACAGGTAAGGGGAGTTGGAGCATGACGTCAAACGGAGTGCTGTAGAACTCCCCGTAGCCGATATAAATCGAACACAAACCCACAGACTCAAGTGGCGTATTGCTTATCTGACACTGCTGAATCACTAGATCGTACAGTGTTAGATAACTGTTATCACCCGGTGAACAGAAAGAATGTCTTCTAATTGGCTGAGCAGGTGTCCATTATTCCCCGATAATGGGACACATATGAAGTAATGCGTGCATGCGTCTATCTTAGTTGTGCATAGAATATTCGTTTGGAATGCTGACAACATTTACGAGAAAACCCTGTAGAAATGTCACATCAATGAAAACAGAGAAAATAGATGCGTAATTGATATGGGTATTGCACCTCTATGGTTCTCTAGTACGACGATTGATGAAATGAAAATTCATGTTGCTCTCCATGTCGTGACAAAATCCCCATTGTAGGTTGTAGAATATGTCTGAATGTAGCGACCTGTAGCCAAAAGCAGAGCTTTGACAACACTGTGGTAGTTGGTTGGCGGTAAACATCTGAATTATTTATCAGTATTTGAGCGCGTATCCCAGGGGTCCTGGGCTGTTATAGTGCCTTGGCCCCCTCGGTTGCGGCTGGCCCCCTATTACATTGTTTTCACGCCGTGACAATTTGTGCTCCGTGAAATTACACCTCCTCTGGCTTGCCTTTAATTAAACCACTGTTGGAGGACATACTGTACAGTAGGCATGTGGAAGAGGGGTGGTAGAGGGGCTCAGGGTGTGTGGCCAGGGGTAGAGGACAAAGGGGTCAGTAGCCCCTGGCCCAGGGAAAATAGAGGCTCAGAATTGCATCCTCATAACATTATGTGTGAGGCCCTTTCAGATGACGTTGTCCTGGGCCCGGCTAAAGCTGTCAGCAGGCCTGTGTGTATTGGGGGCTGATGGGGGAGTAAAAGCTGGTGTCGGAGTATGGGGTAGGGGTGAGGGTTTGGTGGGGGGGGGGGGGGGTAGATAGAGATGTGGGTTGATGTGTGGTGGGCAAGCCCACTGGTCCCCTGTCAGTGGAGGAGAGGGTGGGGAAAGGGTGTGGGTATTGGGGGGTGGGGTGAGCATTAATGTTTTGGGTAGGCTACACAGCATTAATTCAACACTTAGAGAATCAAATTGAACACTACAGTATTGTAATTGGTGCTACTCTGTAAGTGTTGAACTAATACTGGACAATTTGGTGTGAATGGGTGGGTAGGGGAGCCATAGGAGATTGGGAGTGGGTAAACATGAATGTTGTTAGTATAGTAAATTTCCCAGTGTTAATTCAAC
>NC_085868.1:15665832-15718332 GCF_034702125.1 Engraulis encrasicolus | reverse complement strand
CAGAGCCACATCTTGTCACCAGGATAAGCAGGCAGCCGCTTGGGCCCCCCAAGCCCCTATATAGCGAATAACAGCTTACACTTTACCACGGTATTGGCAATTTTGTTTCAAATGTTCATTCTTTTGAATTTGAATTGAATGTGGGGCCCCACCTTACCCTAGAATCGCCAAATGTTGAAATGTTGAATAGGCCTATTTGTGCCGTATGTGTATGTTAGATTTCCTTTGAGTCCCAAGTCTACAATAACACAAAGCCTTAAATATGTTCATTCTGCCCCACCTGTATTCCGTTGGCAAATGAGACGATACTGTATAATACAGCTCCAGGCCTTTTTATTAGAATACCATGAAAAAGTTGATTTATTTCCATAATTCCATCAATAATGTTAAACTGTCATGGATTGTAGATTCATGGCCCAGTTTTTTAACTATTCCAATCATTATTTTTTGTCTTTTTATATACGTTGGCCTTCCAGCTCAAAAAACCCATGAATTGGGGAATTCGCATTATTAGAATATTGTTATAAAATCACATTTTTCTTCATCAAAATTCGGGTCACATTAAATCAGTTGAAATTTGGTACTTTCTACATAACATGCAATGGTCAATACTTGGTTAGGACATTCTCTGTCTTCATAATGGCCATGATGCGTTTAACATTGAAGTCAATGGCAAAAACAGTGCATGGGAGTTATGGAAGCCCAGATATCCTTGATGCTTTGCTGTCAGCTGTTCTTGTTTGTTGACCTGGTACCCCACACTTCACTCTTCAATATACCCTGTAGATTTCCATGCCACGTTTTGGCGCTAACTCACCAGTTTAATTCTAAATAACCAGAAATGAAACCCCATTGAAAATGAATGGGGTTTAATTTCTGTTGAGTTAGAATTAAACTGGTGAGTTAACACCAAAACGTGGCATGGAAATCTTCGGGTATATTGAAGAGGGAAGTGTGGGGCACCAGGTCAACAAACAAGAACAGCTGACAGCAAAGCATCAAGGATATCTGGGCTTTCATAACTCCCATGCACTGTTTTTGCCATTGACTTCAATGTTAAATGCATCATGGCCATTATGAAGACAGAGAATGTCCTAACCAAGTATTGACCATTGCATGCTATGTAGAAAGTACCAAATTTCAACTGATTTAATGTGACCCGAATTTTGATGAAGAAAAATGTGATTTTATAACAATATTCTAATAATGCGAATTCCCCAATTCATGGGTTTTTTGAGCTGGAAGGCCAACGTATATAAAAAGAAAAAAAATAATGATTGGAATAGTTAAAAAACTGGGCCATGCATCTACAATCCATGACAGATTAACATTATTGATGGAATTATGGAAATAAATCAACTTTTTCATGGTATTCTAATAAAAAGGCCTGGAGCTGTATATGGTCTGTTTCAGCGAGGTTGAACAACAACATGTTAATGGATTAAAATGAATGGCCAATGGCCCATCTATGTTCAATGTATCTTCTTTCCTTAATGATGAAATATATTTCCCCTCTATAGTGACTGAGATGGTGTCTTCCATGCCTGCGTCGTGTGCAAGATGAGAGATTGCTGTTGAGGAGATAGAGCCATCAAAAGGTGGAGGACGGGAATGGAACATCGGGCGGGAAACAAATGGAGTTGTTTTTCTTTCCATCAGGTAACTCCCTCTGATGGCGTTTCATCATAAAGGCCTTGATACCCAAACCCACCCACACAACAGCCCACACCCACACCCAAACCCACCCACATCCACACCCACCCACATCCATCCACACACACACACACACACACACACACACACACACACACACACACACACACACACACACACACACACACACACACACACACACACACACACACACACACACACACACACACACACATCCACACACCTGCAATTGACTTTGCCTATGAGGAGAACCAGTTCTACAGTACACTGGTCCGCCGTCCTCCTGTAACTCTCCCCAACCCATCCATGTGTTTCCCCGCTAAGAGAAAACACCATGCTGCTTCTCTCTCACACTTTGTGAGTCACACAGTATGTCGTTAAAATGGCTGAAGGGTTTTTGTTTTGTTTTATGTGTTGACAGAGACTGCTCTTGCCCTTGACTGTATTTTGCTTGGGGGCATGGAGGGAAAAGAAAAGAAAAGAAAAGAAAAGGAGGAGGCGAATAAAAGAAAAATCCCCCCTCTTGATCCATCGGCCAAGGTCAGTCTGCCGGTAATATTGTCTTTATATTGTTTGTTTCAGCCCATCTCATTTCGTTTCCACTCTCGTGCGCAGAATAAAACTCCTGAGCGGGAAGGAGGGTATCCTGCTCTTGCTCTGAGGAAATTTCATTGACTATCTCTCTCTCTTTCTCTCTCTCTCTCTCTCTCTCTCTCTCTCTCACACACACACTGAGACAATAAATAAATGAATGGGATATCAGAGAAATAATGTAAACGTTATGGACACACCAACACCAAAGACGGCAGTAAGTGGTTATTCTGCTTGCTCTCCAGAGAGAGAGAATGGAACTAAAAAAATCTATCCATCATTTCAAAGAACCTCTCATTGTCTGATTAAATTAAATTAGGCCTACATTTTGATTGACCTTAGTCCTGAAAGCCTCCATTGACTGAAGTCCAGGCTCTTTGTAGTGACTTGTCTTGTTCCTTGAAACGTTCTGACAAAGTGAAGAGAAGAACTTTGTCTGAGTCATCCTTGATAGATTCAGTTCTAGCCCTCGAGTTTACGGGCTGGAGAAATCCCCCGATATACTGTACGTATATTTCCGCCTGGAGACTGTTGTGAAAGCTAATGGGATAACCACTTTTTCCACCTCTTCCTTTAAAAAAAATCATTCACTGTTTCAGATCTGCAAACACAAAGAGGCCCCTTTTTCTCCTCTACAGCTCCACATTCTGCCAGCTTATGGCTGTGAAACACAGTAAAGAAGAAGGAGAGAATTAGAGAGTACACATCATGAGAGAGAACCATGAAGCATGTTTGTATTCTGAGCCACAGAGCGGAACCCCCCACCCCCTATGCCCATCTCCCAGTGTCTCACGTTATCACAGACTCCAGTATACCTAGAGGTCTGTTTATTTATTTTTTTAATCTGGTAAAGCAAGGTCGATTGGCTTGTTGGCATGCCTGTATACTGCTCCCTATCACATGCCCTTCAGACATGGTTAATGTTTATACGGGGAAATGAAAAAAAAAAAGTCTTGAGCAATATGAGATAGCATGAGACAATATTAGAAGTTTATAAGGGTGAAATAAATATTGATCATTTATAGCTGAATGTTTTTATTGCTTTATTTTGAGGACAAAATTGCACCTAAACCAATATACTGCAACATTATAAACACATTTTCGAAAAATGACAATGTAAATGACACCATATGGTGTGCAAAAAAAAAACATTTTGAGAAAGACATTTCTTGTAAACATTTAAGATGGTGGAGAGTAGCCCATAATGAAATGACAACCATGACACATTGCATTCACCACAGAAAAATCTATTTAGAGTTATGCAATATGAATAGATGGTATATATACAGTATATTATATCAACCATTGTCAATAGACATGGGTGCTCCAAAGTCTGTTTAGAACCCCAATCCATGGGCCTGACCAAACACACTATGTGGTGGTGACCCAAACAAATCATTTGGGTTGACACCTTCGTTCATAATTTTCAAACACGCCCCTTCCTCTAACCAAAATCCAGGATACAGCGGCTCTGTGAATTTGGTGCATACTCTGTGGAGAAAGGTAATCATGCCAGAGACATCATAGAAGGACAAAGTTCCTTCTTTGTGATCAAGGTGGACTCCAATTCTATTTCCAGGAATGAGACCAATGACGTCAGTCTTGTTCCCATGGTGCCAGAAGGAGCACCCTTCAGATGAACAGGACAAACTCCACGACTTATCATCGTATCCAAAACGACTTGTGCTGCAGATGTCTCTGTATGCTACAGCAATAGCAACCCCTTTCGCATTACTCCTTGTTACCTCCCAGTAACTCTGTCCAGACAATCCTTGCACACACAACACTTGACGGTCATAAAATGGCTGAGATCGACCAGTTGAAGCTTGAGAACTTAAGCCAAAAAGTCCAGCTGCAGGTGCAGGTGCAGGTGCAGGTGCACCAACAAAAAGTGAAGAAGATGGCGTACCAAAACTGAAACCTCCACCTCCAATTCCACGTCTGTGTTCTGTTGCCATAACTTTTGTATTCAATTCAGAGAGTATCAGGTCTCTGTAGGCCGTGTTTCCATCAAGTGACAGCCAACAGGAATCTGGAAGAGTTGAGAACCATTTCAAATGAATACTCGGCCTACATATCTCTAAAACACTCTTGCTCATATGATGTTTGCCAGGAAGAAATAGACAAAGTATTACTCACATTTGAGGAGATCTTCTCTCGCTGGTAATTGCCTTACAATCTCAGTTTCTTTAACTGTTGAGACAGAATTATTTCAAGCACAACTTTAGTTGCCTTCACACATACATTTGGTTTGCATAAACAAACTTGAAATATCAATATAATTTTGAAATAATGTAATTCCGGGAATGCAATTTGTGCAAGACAATACAAATGCTGCTGTGCCTTTCATTGACTGAAGTGAATTGAATGGGAGGGTGTAAGATAGTACTGTCCAGAAATGAATCCCTTACAAGTGTAAAAGAACAAACATGTTTGATTTAGTATGTTTAAGGTATGGGAATGCAATGGTGGCTGCTGCTGTTGGTCACTGTGACAGTGTTAACAGGAACGATGTTGTTATTCAACTTCTGTAGGATAGTCATGGAGGTATTCCAAGAACATGGTTAAATGATAATTTAATCATCTAATCTTCAATTAGATGATTTACCACTACCTCAAGGTTACCTTAACCTGGTTTACCACTGAGCCTGGGAATACTCCCATAGTTTCTTGGAAAGCTTCCATGGTTTTTGGGAAGTGGGGTGTGTTTCTAGAAACCATCATCTCCTTATATATACAGTGTGCAGATTATACAGATTATTGTTATTACCTTTTGCTGATATTTTCACCATGTCCACATCACAAGCCTTCTCAACTGTTTGCCTCAAAGCAGAAAGAGATTGGCGAAGGTCTTCAAAATACTTTGACACATCAAGAATCATGATGGGTGAAGCCTTAAGCGCAGGAGAGTTTTTGAAGGTGTGGAACCTCTGCAGAGAGAGAGCAAACACAAGATACTCAATATAGGGACACAAGAGATCAACACTGATGAATTATGTACTCATAGGTCAATGTTGCATTTGAAATATGTGACTAGAAACAAGAAAGCAAGCTGCAAGTAGGCCCAAGGGCATATTGAGTTCATCATGGATTCTGATGCAGTGCAATGAAAGTGCAGATCTTGAGTGGAGAGGGGAGGGAAAGGGGAGAACAGTTGCTCCGCCGGGCCTCAAACCCAAACCTCCAGGGGTACTAAACTGGGGCTGTGACCTCTACACCAAAGAGCCAGGCTCATTGGCATGGCAGTCAGACAGCACACTCACAACCCTAGTGATGGCCACTCCATCACACTAAGCTTTACAATGATATCTTACACATGCTAATCTGGTAATATCTGAAAAATGTGTGACCTTATTTATGTGTACTGAAGTAAAGCCGGGCATACACTGTGCGATATTTTCACTCGTGGGTATTAAGCTCCTGCTCACACTGCACGATGGAATTTCACTATTTAAAAGTTCACATCTCACGACTCACGTCCTCACACTATACGAGCCGACAGTCGGATGCGAGCCAAATGCTTCCACTGTGCGACGCGACAGGCATGTTTCCCCAGTCTGCAGAGGAGGGAACATGGGCACCTGAGGTGGAGATGAGGTCGCACTCAACAGCGAATTGCACGGCCCTATTCATTTGTGCATGTGAAGTGTCAAATCGGGTCGTAGCACTGCTTTAACTGTGCGATTTACGCACAAGCCACGACCAGGATTTCAAACATTTTTTATTTTCTTGCGACCCTGCGATTGCACGCTTGTGAGGCGAAATTGCTTGTCATTACCCCATGTACACTGCACGATGCGAGACTCACGATTGACCTGTGATTGAGCAAGAAATCGGCTCGACTCCCAAGAAGTTGTGTGAGTGCCAAATGGTGGCAAAATCAGGGCAAAAGTCGCACAGTGTATGCCCAGCTTTAGTCTACTTGTAAGTCGAAACAAGAGATCTGAAAGCTCCTCTTGGCCATATAAAATACATAAAGCTTTCCCTTTTTCTGAAGCATTGAGTAGCTTCTTCAAGACCTCAACTTGAAGATTCTGCAAAAAAATGACAATCACAAAAAAATGCAATTATGTCTGCAGATTATCCTTCATCTAAATCATCTTGGTCAAAAGCAAAGAAGGTGGAGAAAGCTAGATCCACCCCACCCACACACACATACTCACTAGGAGACTGCCCTGGGCCTCGTTTCCGAAAGGGCCTTAAGTACTACTTAACGCTACGTGCTACTTAAGTTCACACGTAACACCATCGTAGAGCTCACGGAGCGTTTCCCAAAGCCAACTTAGCAAAGAACCATCGCAGGTTGACACGTAACTCTAAGAGAAATCCACGAGTGGTCTTGAGTAGTCTTAGCGCGCTAAGATTGATCGTAACGGCATGGCACAGTGGAGACACCCACAGGAATATAGAGGAAACTTGCGCTTCAAGTTGATGTTTTATGACGGGAGTGTAAATATCATGGCACCACAGTTGACACTGTAACGAAAATAAGAAGGTAACATTAATTGTGTAAGTGTATAAAATAAAAGCAATGTGTTTGGAAAATATTTTACAGGCAGTAAAATAGTTCAGCTGTATTGGATAAATCAGGGCATTATTAAACTGTGATCAATCATAATTTGTGTGGGTGCTTCGTGAACAAGAACAATGCATCCACACGCAAAATAAATAGGGGGCTTCGGCGATAAGAGACAAGAGTGGTGATGTCGGAAGGCCACTACCGAAACATAAAAAAGAAAAACGGTTTAATTTTCAAGTACCCTAAGAAAGGGAAGGCGCCGCAGAAAAGACACGATAGTTGTAGGCTAAGGGTAAGCTATGACATAAAAAAGGCAGCGATGGGGATTCGTGTAGATTTTTTATTTTAATAACAGCAGACTGCCGTGCAAAATGTTCCTCACAGTTGTCAAAGCCTTGAGTGCGCGGTACTTTGCGCGCCGCTCCCCAAATGCACATCCCAATTTGGAACTCCTAGGCCTACTTGTCTTATTAAATATTAAGCACGGTAGCCAACTGCACGCGCTTTGTCTGGTTTAACCGCGGTGTAGCTCATGGTTTTGCATGATTTCATTGTGTGGGTGCATTTTATTTCATTTGCCAACAATAACTCCTGTCGATAGTTGCGAACTGCTACAAATGTAGTCCCACCCTTATAGAAAACAACTTTTGATACTGACACACGCCTTACATTTTGTAAATGGTTTAGCAGCAGATGACGGCGCAGTTCACTCCGAGGACACTTCAGCACCACATATGTGGACAGCGATCCTTAAGAGCGACGCTACGAATGATCTTAGAGGCTGTGCACGCGCGTTCATGTACGAGTGTCTTTGGGAAACAGTCGTAGGAAATCTAAGAACATTCGTAGGATCACTGCTTAACGACACACGTAAGGTTAAGAACCATCGTTATCGGGAAACGAGGCCCTGGACTGCTCCCTTGTGAGGACCACAGGCCTGATTTCTAATTTAACCTCATGTTTTAGTTTAATTCTATGCATGTGACAATTCAAACATGTACAGTAGCCAGTGCAAGACAGTACCTGCACAAACCAGACATGATCCTCCTCATGACACAGCTCTGCCAGCTCAGCATCTCCTCTCTTCAGTTCAGTGCTCCTCTGCTCCAGCTCCTGGACCATCTCCTCAGCATTCAGGCCAGCCTGCTTCTGCTGGGCCGAGATCAGCTCTCTCACCTCACACAGGCAAAGCCAAAGTCAAAGTCAGCTTCATTGTCAATACAGTCACATAGCCTACACTAGACATACAAATTTGCACCATAGCAAACATGAATTGCACTTCAACAATAAATAATAACAAGGAATAATAACAGGAAATAATAATTGTCGTAAGCATCATAGCAAGAAACATAAGAATAATTCATAATAATAAAAGCAAATACAATAAGGTCTCATAGTGTCCTATCAACATTCTAATCAAGAGAAACATAATTACAGTATTGTGCAGGCAGTATTAGCAGCAGTAATAATCATTCACCTCAGAACGCTTCCCTTCTAAATACTGTATCAGTTCGGTGAAGGTCTTCTCACTGTGTGCCAGTGTCTCTTCTGACATTGTCTGTATAATAAGACGTGCAAGATGGAGAGAGTTTTAATTGATACTGTCCCATTTTTGGAAATAAGCTCATGTTACACCTCCCCTTGAGTTAAATGATTGAGTTTTACCTTTCTCCTGTACTTCCAACCTTAACATGCTAGCAGCTCACATTGAGAACTATGAGACCAGCTGGCGGGAAACTGGTCTCATAGGAGTCAATGTTAACTGCTAGCTTGGAGGTAAAATTTGCACGTACTCAGTACTCAGAGAACTGTTGAAAGTACAGGAGAAAGGTAAAACCTAATTATTTAAGTCAAGGGGAGGTGTAATATGAGCTTATTTCCAAAAATGGGACAGTATAACTTTAAGCTTAATTGACTGAGTCTGTTGAGTTTGTGTGTATGTAACAGCAATGGATGAAAAGAGGGACTGTTATTCTTGTAAAGTGCAATCATTACCTTGTGATGAGCCATCGTTTCTCTCAGCTTTTGAAGGGTTGTCTCTGTTTCCTGGAGGTTCTGCTGGAAATTACTCCTTGTCTCCATCACCTGATTCTAGAATACACACAAACTATTTATGCACGTTTTCGGCCTTTACTACAATAGGAAGATCATGGAGAAAGGAAACGACTGAGAGACACGGAGTAGGACTGGGAAAGGACTCGGGCCAGACTTGAAACTGGCTTATCACGGCACCCACCGTTACTTCTTAAATTTCCACAGCAGCTTAAATCAGTTCAGTGTTGCTACCTAACTGGACAGGCTGATATCGCAGAAGTATTCTGCCTAAAGGCGAAGTGTAGTACATCTTTTGTCACAATTGAGTTTGTAGGGTACTGTGGCGCAGAGCGTTAACGCGAGCGACTCTGGTTCGAGTCCGGCCTGGGTAATTTCCCGGCCCTACCCCGTCTCTCTCTCTCCCACTTGCTTCCTGTCATCTCTTCAACTGTCCTGTCTGAATAAAGGCTAAAAAGCCCCTTAAAAAAACATTTAAAAAAAAATTGAGTTTAGACTGAAAATAGTCTAATTAGTCTAATTATACCTCCTTTATCTAGTTGTGACAAAGCCTTATGGTCCAAATATGTTGGCGTTTTAGAGATATTACTTTGTCAAATTTGCAGTAGGCGAACTACAGTATCCAACCAAATACCAATACTTCAAATGACTTTTCTCAGATCTATTGTTGGCATAGTTACCGCACTTTGTAAGGCAGTATTGACTTCCAGTGTGCATTTTGTATTGTTTATTTTCATAATATATGCTGCCTATTCACAAAACATACTCTGGTCATACCAGTAAATGTTTGGTTATTTACTTTACCATTTAGTATAAGCAGCCTACATTTTAGAAATAAAACAGCTAAAACACTGGACTTATAATTTGTTTGTGGTGAATCTGTCGTCAGAATACAGTTTTTGCACAATGCTTGAACCTGTGGGCATATAGGTTCATGAGCAAATTCATTCATGCCGAAATATTAGAACCGGTTTTACCAGACAAAATCAAGCAAGTTAATTAATTATAGGCCTACGTTCTGACGTTTCAAAAGAGGACTACCCACATTTTCCCTCTTAACTCATTTTCTCTTTTGATAAAATAAAAAGATGAGGACGCCCCATATGTAGGCCTATTTATCAGGGAGAGGTTTTCAGCCTATGTATCATTCACCCCCGAATAAAGACAATGCATGGCCTCTACCTGTTTATGAGTTCTCTCTGCTGCAACTGAAGTGGTCTCGTGACCTTTGTGGTCGTCCATTGTGCACAACATGCAGATGCAGGTCTGGTCGGTGCAGCAAAACACCTCGAGGGGCTTGTCGTGTTTAGCACAGAGCCTGTCTTGCAGCCCAGCCCTGGCCTTGACTAGCTTGTGCTTCCTCAATGCTGGAACGTCCAGGTGAGGCTGGAGGTGCGTCTCACACATGGAGGCCAGGCACACAAGGCAGGATTGGTCAGCCTTTAGTTTTCTTCCAGTGCAGAAATCACACGCCACATCTCCAGGTTCAGCATAGCACACAACAGACGGCACACTGGTCACAATCTGAACCTTCATATTCCCCACCAGCTCAGCCAACACTGTGTTCTTACTCAGAGGAGGCCTTGGGCTGAACGACTGGCTGCACAGAGGGCAGCTGTACACACCCTTCTCATCTTCTTTGTCCCAGCAGGCACTAATGCAGCGCATGCAGTAATTGTGTCCACATGGAATAGTCACTGGATCCCTCCATGTATCCAGACACATTGCACAGCTAAAGGGATTCTGACCAGACGCTGCCATTGCACTCTGTCGTTTGACTCTGCTGCCACTCCCTTGAAAGCTAGTGGGCTTTTAGGTTTCGTTTCTCAGTAAGTTTCATCTGAAATGGGAGGAGCCTCCTCCCACAGCAGGAAGTTTTATTTGATGTCTACATACGTATTGACAGGCAGCACATTTTTTCATAAGGCTGAAAAGACTTCCTGAGTCATGTATTTGTGTACTTAGCTCTGAGGTTAACTGTTAATGGTTGGGAAGCTTATTTGTACAAAGAGTTTTGAACAAAGTTGACTTGTACAGTAGGAGATGCATCATTTTCATTGTCTCAGTTGTATTAACATGTGTAGAGCTGTCTGATATAATGGCTGTGATACTTCAACTAACATTCTGGATTACACTTCTTATATCAACATAAAGAAACAATTAAGTACCACAGTAAAAATGTGAAGGTTCCTAAAAGAAGCTTCAGTTGCTCTGTGGGGGGGGGGGCGTAACGGTAGTCTGGAAAGGATATATCACTACCAACACAATGGGTGAGCTAGCTGGCTGAACTAAGATGGCTGGTACGTGCGGACATTCAACTTTTGTTGACAGCAACATGGATGAGGTGGTGAGGTGAGCAACATGGATGAGGTGAGTCTTCTATGGCCCTAAATATCGGTATCTACTTTGTAAAAAATTAAGTAACCCCAATAACCTTCATTTATTTCATATTATTTTATATTATATTATATTATATTATATTATATTATATTATATTATATTATATTATATTATATTATATTATATTATATTATATTATGCATCATATAAATTATACATCATATTACATAGTAGGCCTATTCAAGTAATTAAAGGATAACTTCAGGCAATTTCCACATGCCGTTGTAATGTTCACACTACCCTGGACTTAGCCTTTTTCATCCTGTCATGGGGACATGACAAAAACAAAATTTACCCCCATTAGAATAGCTCAGATCTTGGAAAGGGCTGAGCTGAAAAATGTGGCATCACAGGATGACAAGTCAAGGGTAGCGTGAGCAATACAACAGCATATTGAAATTGGGGTAACACTTTACAATAAGGTTACGTGTGTAAGGACGGAATAATGTCTGAAGTAATGACTGATTAATAGTGAATAAACATGTGATTCATGCATGCAGAAATGTCTAGTCCATTAGTAGTCGACACATAATGATGAATGACTCACTATGAAGTAAATGTGGTACATCAGGGGTTAATCAAGGGTGTGAGATCCAAATGTTAATAAATCATGTCTTAACATTGCGGAAAAAGATCATACCATATCTTTCCGATCATATATGAATCAGACCTTATAGTTAACGGTGCAGTAATAATGGAAACATATGGTCAGTAATTCCGATTGCACCGTTAACTAAGGTCTGATTCATATATGATCGGAAAGATATGGTATGATCTTTTTCCGCAATGTTAACACATGATTTATTAACATTTGGATCTCACACCCTTAATTAACCCCTGATATATCACATTTACTTCATAGTGAATCATTATTATTCCAATCATGAGTCATTCATCATTATGTATTGATTACTAATGGAGTAGGCATTACTGCATACATGAATCACATGTTTATTCACTATTAATCAGTCATTACTTCAGACATTATTCCATCATTACTCATGTAACCTTATTGTAAAGTGTTACCGAAATTGGCAGAAGTTCTCCTTTAAATGAATCCCATAAATATGATCTTTATTTTTCATGCTCTCAGTTGTCTTTTCTACTGTTAATGAACCTAATGCTTGATCTTACAGGAGTAGGAGTAGTGAATGGGTGGATTTAAATCTAGTTTTGCTAGCTCATTTCACAGGTTCCTTGAGATTAAATCATCACAATCCCAATGATGCACTACAGGCCTACTGTTGGCCTCCAGCATACCCAATCACGACGTTGAAGTTGAATCATGGGCGTCAGCTGACCTAATGCTATACAGGGGCACAGTAGGGCACCGAGAGATGATGCAAGTGTGCAAAACGTTTTTGCAGTTATTTATTTGAAAAAGCTTGTAAATTAATTATATTATTGCAAGTTCTGCATTTGTGCTATTTTGTGCGCATTCTGTAGATTACTCTGTATGCTAAACTTGAGCTAAATTCCAAGGTAGGATTTTTTTTTTTGTGAAACTCATACTGGGGCACAGCAAATCAAGAAGATGCCCTTTTCAACACACATTTTCTCTCTCTCTCTCTCTCTCTCTCTCTCTCTCTCTCTCTCTCTCTCTCTCTCTCTCTCTCTCTCTCTCTCTCTCTCTCTCTCTCTCTCTCTCTCTCACACACACACACACACACACACACACACACACACACACACACACACACACACACACACACACACACACACACACACACACACTTGCCCATCACAACAGCTACGTCAGAAAGTACGGCTATGTCTGTTTTGTGGAAATGTAATTTCTAGGAAACATGTTATGTATGGTGTGGGGGATAATAAAGTGATGACATGACACATGCCATGTTTCCTTTTTTATTTTGGACAGGATATTGATAAGAAAACATCCACCTTATAATCCACAATAACAAGACAGGCGCCATTACTGTCAGGCTAACATGTACTTAATAAAAACACCATCTTGTATGCAAAATGGGCAAAGCAGCGAATCAGACATGAAAACAGTTTTGTGGAAAAGTCATTTCTTGCAAACATTTAAGATGGTATAGAGTATAGCTTGAAGTGACAACAGAACACATGGCATTCACCATACACAAATCAATTTACAGTTATGCAGTATGAATAGATGATCTCTAAATCAAATGAACCCTTCTTGATAGACGTGGGTCCCTCAAATTGAATTCCGCTTAGAACCCAAAGCCTGGTAAGCGGCCTCTTGACACATGAATAGGTTCCGCCTTGCTCCACGAACATTCATCTGGAAGTATGCAATATGCGTAGGTCTCCAAAGGCGTGGTTTTATTTTAAAAAATCCTTGCAGATGATTGGGGAGACCAATTGGCTGCCATTTGTAATGAGCTGCTACTTCAACGACTCACAGATTCAAAAATACAGTTCAGATTACAGAATCAATGTTTGGGAGTAAGTCCATTCGAGCGGTCACTGTTGTCATATTTCACTTATCTTTTCCCTTCTCCACTACATTTAAACTTTGACTATGTCACATAAAATGAAAATTAAAAGTCTACCACAAGATGGTTCAGGAGCAGAACAAATCTGAAGATCCCCCACTCCTGTGAGCTCAAAAAGCGGAAATACAGTACATGAGGGTCTGGCGAGAGTCAGGCTAGAAGCCTTAGGCCTGCCCAAACGAATTATTTGGTGTGAGGCCTGAATTCAGAATTTGTATAGATGCCTCTTCCTCTTCTAACCAAAATGCGGGATACAGGGGCTGTGAGAATTTGGTGTGTACTCTATGGAGTAAGGTAATCATACCAGAGACATCGTAGAAGGACAAAGTTCCTTCTTTGTGATCAAGGAAGACCCCAATTCTATTTCCTGGAATTAGACCGATTATGTCAGTTTTGTTACCATGGTGCAAAAAGGAGCATCCCTCAGACTTAAAGGACAAACTCCATGATTTATCATTCAATCCTAAACGTCGGCTAAATTCAATGTTGCATATGTCTTTGTATGCTACACCAATACCGACCTCCTTCGCATTACTCCTTTCTACCTCCCAGTAGCACTGTCCAGTCAGGCCTTGTTCACACAACACTTGACAGAAGAGAAATGGACGAGCATTTGAAGCGCCAAAACGGGTACCTGAACCTTGTGTAGAACGATCAGTTGGAATTTTGGTAAAACTGGAGCTAACTGTCGAACCAAAAAGGCCACCTGTGTTTTGTTGTGCTGTAGGCTGGCCAAAACCGGAGCTAGCTGTCGAACCAAAAAGGCCACCTGTGTTTTGTTGTGATGTAGGCTGGTCAAAACCGGAGCTAGCTGTCGAACCAAAAAGGCTGCCTGTGGTTTGTTGTGCTTTAGGCTGGCCAAATGTGAAGCTACGTGTTGAACCGGAGGTAGCTGTCGAACCAAAAAGGCCACCTGTGTTTTGTTGTACTGAAGGCTGGCCAAAACCGGAGGTAGCTGTCGAACCATAAAGGCCACCTGTGTTTGGTTGTGCTTTAGGCTGGCCAAATGTGAAGCTACCTGTCGAACCAAAAAGGCCACCTGTGTTTTGTTGTGCTGTAGGCTGGTCAAAACCGGAGCTAGCTGTCGAACCAAAAAGGCCACCTGTGTTTTGTTGTGATGTAGGCTGGTCAAAACCGGAGCTAGCTGTCGAACCAAAAAGGCTGCCTGTGTTTTGTTGTGCTTTAGGCTGGCCCAATGTGAATCTACATGTCGAACTGGAGCTAGCTGTCGAACCAAAAAGGCCACCTGTGTTTTGTTGCGCTGTAGGCTGGCCAAAACCGGAGGTAGCTGTCGAACCAAAAAGGCCACCTGTGTTTTGTTGTGCTGTAGGCTGACCAAAACCGGAGGAACCTGTCGAACCAAAAAGGCTGCCTGTGTTTGGTTGTGCTGTAGGCTGATCAAATGTGGAGCTACCTGCTACCTTGCTAAAGAAGCCAAAAGATAAACCAGTGTGTTGTTGGGCTGTTACTTTTGTATTCCCTTCAGATAGTACAGCATCTTTCGAAGCTGTGTTTTGATCAAGCGTCAGTCGACAGGGATCTGAAAGAATTGAGAGCCATTACAATTAATACGCTATTACATGTCTCTCTCATCTGATACAGTATTTACCAATGGAAGAAATACATGTATAATACTCACATTTGAGGAGATCTTCTCTCAATGGTAATTGCCTTGCAATCTCAATTTCTTTAACTGTTGACACAGAATTATTTATAGCACAATTTTAGTCAACTTCACACATTTGCATAACCAAACTTTAGTGTAATGCTGGGGATTTCCTTTGTGCATGAAAACACAAATGTTATACTGTTATGTATCTACCTTTCGTTAACTGAAGTTAATTTAATAGAGAGGGTACAAAATAATACTGTCCAGCAATTAATCCCGTACCTTACAAGCGCAAAAGCGGACAACAATTGTTTGTTATAGTATGGTAGGCCTATGTGCAAACTCTAGAAATGCAATGGTGGTTGCTACTGTTGGTCACTGTGGAAGTGTTAACAGGAGTGATGTTGTTAGGGCCCCCCATGAGGACATGTTTAAGTGATACACATGACTAATACAATACAGTGAGTACATTTGCTAATAGATAGCAGAGATGTAATTTAGTTAAGAAAATGAGAACTCCAAGACCTTCTAATACAGAGATGATTTACCACTACCTCAAGGTTATCTTAACCAGGTTTACAACTGAGCCAGGTTCTTGGAATATCCCCATGGTTGTTGGGAAGTGGGGTGTGTTTCTACAATCCATCTTCTCCTTATGCATACAGTTGTTTGTTCAGTTTGTTAAGTGTCACTGATTAATGTTCTTACTTTTTGCAGATACTTTCAACATGTCCAGATCACAAGCCGACTCCAGGGTTTGCCTCAAAGCAGAAAGACATTGGCAAAGGTCTTCAAAATATTTTGACACCGTGAGAATCATGATGGGTGAAGCCTTAAGCGCAGGAGAGTTTTTGAAGGTGTGGAACCTCTGCAGGGAGAGAACAAACACAAGATACTCAATATAGGAACACAAGAGATCAACAAGAGACCAACCTATGAATTATGTACTCATAGGTCAATGTTGCATTTGCAATATGTGACTAGAAACAAGAAAACTGGCCGCAAGTAGGCCCGAGGGCATATTGAGTTCATCATGGATTCTGATGCAGATTATGCAAAAAATGTCAACCACAATTTTTTTTTTTTTTTAAAGCAAAGTTCTCAGTTTCACCCAGGCCTAACTGGTGGCCTGTTTTCTTGTGGCTTGTCACTTGTGTCTGTGAAAAAAATCTCTTTCCTCCAGGTCATCTTGGTCAAAAAAGGTAAGAGCGTGATGGGAAGAAAGCTGGAAAATGTACTGGCGTGGATGACGAACAAAAAATGACAATTCCATTCTGAGACCCAGGCAACAACCTGTTTGAACTGCTACCACCCAGAAGTAGATGCAGGTCCATGAAAACCAGGACAAACAGACTGAAAATAGCTTTTACCACACACACGCACATATACACACACACACATGAACGCACACACGCTTTCCCCCCATATGGAGGAGCACTCACGCACGCACGCATGTATGCACACACACAGGACGCAGCCCTGGACTGCTCCCTTCTCATTTCCCTGCATGTTTTACTCAGTACTTTGCATGTGGCAAATAAAACTCATCTTTGTACAGTAGCCAGTGCAAGATAGTACCTGTAGAAACCAGCTATGATCCTCCTCATGACACAGCTCTGCCAGCTCAGCATCTCCTCTCTTCAGTTCAGTGCTCCTCTGCTCCAGCTCCTGGACCATCTCCTCAGCATTCAGGCCAGCCTGCTTCTGCTGGGCCGAGATCAGCTCTCTCACCTCACACAGGCAAAAAGTAAAAGTCAAAACCAGGTTCATTGACAATTCCTTCACATGTACTAGACATATGAATTCACACCACAGCAAACATGGAATACATTAAATTGCACTGCCACAATAAATAGGAACACTAACAGGAAATAATAATAATCACCATCATCATACGTAGTAAGAAACATAATAATAACTAGATTGCATTTCCTCACAGAAAATGCTGGAGTATGCTTGCCCGTCTTGCATTCGTTGCCCTTCATGCATGCCTTGCCTTTCATGCATTCGTTGCCCTTCATGCATAACCTGCCCTTCATGTATACACAACATACAGTTAACCATCTAGATATGAGCTAACTTCCTGTGTGGTATGTACCATATTGGCAAAAACACATTTTCACTAACTGTAGGGCCCCCCAGTGGCCGTATTGCACTGAATTCGGTACGTACCCTCTGGGTATAGTGGGATCATGTGTGAGAAATTTCGTTAAGATCCGTCAAGGTGTTGCTGAGATATGAGCTAACTTCCTGTTTGGACGGTGTGTTTGTCTTTGTTGTCAATTTTGATTAGCTGCTGTGCGCCGATGCTTTCAGCTATTGCTCTGTAAATTTCAGCATAGGTGCAGAATAGTCCAATGGTGGTCTGATAAAAATTGTAGGATGAGCAGAAAAAATTGTGGGTGGAGCTTCATTTTTATTGATTTTTGAATATGTCAAAATGGCGGGAATTTCATGATGGTAAATATGACATCGTAGTATGCGTTGGATTCGGCTTGACCCAAGGATTTCAGCGATACCAAGCGTTTGATGAATTGAGGTCAATACAGGCCAATATGGTCAAAAACACATTTTTGCTTATTGTAGCGCCCCCTAGTGGCGTATTTACACGAAAATTGTTATGTTTCCTCTAGTCTAGGGATAGTCTTGATGATGTATATAAAGTTGGGTTCTGAGACAAGAAGCCGTTGCCGAGATATGAGCTCACTCCCTGTTTGGCGTCTTCGGCGCCAAATTTGATTGGCTCCTGTTTGAAGCTGGTTTGATCAATCGTTACAAGACTTTTAGGGTAGATGTATTTCAGTTCGAAGATGCCCTCACAAAATGTTTGTGACGATGGGACGAAAATTGTGGGCGGGGTGTCATTTTTATAGATTTTTACAAAATTCAAAATGGTGGAAAAACTTTCCAGGCGGAAAATGACGTCATAGAATGCATTGGATTTAGCTTGGCCCAAGGATTTCAGGGATACCAAGTTTTTGAAATGTATGTAATGTACTTGCAACTTTGACCTGCTGGTGGCGCTACAGAGTTTGAAGTACCCCTGTGAAAAATACAAATCCAAATCGGATCACCGAGCCGAACGTTTCGGTCCTTGAACGGATTTTCTATCTTGAGCGGTTCTTCAAACGAATGGATCGTAGAAATAGATGAAAATTAATAAAAAAGAAACGGGGGAATAACAATAGTATGCTTGCCGCATGGCAAGCTTACTAATAAGAAGAAGAGCATACAATTGTATCCCACCACGCACCTTCGTTACTCGGGCTCTAACAACATTCTAATCAAGTGAAGCATCGTTACAGTAATGTGCATGTGTATTAGCAGCAGTAACAATCAATCACCTCAGAACGTTTCCCCTCAAAATACTGTATAAGTTCATTGAAGATCTTCTCACTGTGTGCCAGTGTTTCCTCTGACATTGTCTGTAGTGAGACACAAGATCAAGAGAGTTTAAGAGTCTGTTTGAGTGAAAGTTGAGAACATTAATGGATGAAAAGAGGGGAGCGTATTATTGTACTGTGCAATCATTACCTTGTGATGACCCATCGTGTCTCTCAGCGTTTGAAGGGTCGTATCTGTCTCTTGGATGTTCTTCTGGAAATGACTCCTTGTCTCCATCACTTGATTCTACAACACACATAAACTACATCTTTTGTACATCTTTTGACGCACTCCTTACTAAATTTAAAAAAGTCTTTGATAAACTCTGGCTACATGTGTTGCATTGCTTTGCAACGCTTGAGCAGTGTTCTTTAAGATCCAGTGTGTATTTTTTATAGTTTATTTTCAGAATATATGCTGCCTATTCACACACCATACTCCCGTCAGACCAGTGAATGTTTGTTTACTATTTACAATAAGCAGCATACATTTTAGAAATAAAACAGCTAAAATTACACACAGGACTTGTAATTTGCTTGAGGTAAATCTGCTGCCAAATCTGCTGTAAATCTGAGTACAGATGTGCACAATGCATGGACCTGCGGGCAGATAATTAGTAGGCCTATTATATGGTTCATGTGCAAATTCATTCATGCCAAAATATTAGAACCGGTTCTACCAGACAAGGCCAAGCAAGATAATTATAGGCCTATGTTCTAACATTTCAAAAGAATGCCCTCTTAACTCTTTTCTCTGTTGATAAAATAAAAAGATGCACAGGACTGATATGTAGGCCAAATTATTATGGTGAGGCTTTCAGCCTATTATCTGTATCATTTACCACCAAATAAAGACAATGCATGGCCTCTACCTGTTTATGAGCTCTCTCTCCTGCAACTGAGGTGGTCTGGTGGCCTTTGTGGTCGTCCATCGTGCACAACATGCAGATGCAGGTCTGGTCGATGCAGCAAAACACCTCGAGGGGCTTGTCGTGTTTGGCACAGACCCTGTCTTGCAGCCCAGCCCTGGCCTTGACCAGCTTGTGCTTCCTCAATGCTGGAACGTCCAGGTGAGGCTGGAGGTGCGTCTCACACATGGAGGCCAGACACGCAAGGCAGGATTGCTCAGCTTTTAGTTTTCTTCCAGTGCAGAAATCACACTCCACATCTCCAGGCTCAGCATAGCATGCAACAGATGGCACGCTAGTCGTGGTCACATTCTGAACCTTCATATTCCCCATCAGCTCAGCCAACACTGTGTTCTTACTCAGAGAAGGCCTTGGGCTGAACGACTGGCTGCACAGGGGGCAGCTGTACACACCCTCATCTTCTTGGTCCCAGCAGGCACTAATGCAGCGCATGCAGTAATTGTGTCCACATGGAATAGTCACTGGATCCCTCCATGTATCCAGACACACTGCACAGCTAAAGGGATTCTGACCAGATGCTGCCATTGCACTCTGTCGTTTGACTCTGCTGCCACTCCCTTGAAAGCTAGTGGGCTTTTAGGTTTCGTTTCTCAGTAAGTTTCATCTGAAATGGGAGAAGCCTCCTCCCACAGCAGGAAGTTTGACAGAGAGCAGTTAAGGACATCTCTCAGTGTACTTACCGTCAAGAGCTTAGTTCAATAAAAAAAAGAATCTGATGTCTACATACGTATTGACATGCAGAACATTTTTTATAGGGCTGAAAAGACTTCCTGAGTCATGTATTTGTGTACTTAGCTCTGAGGTTAACTGTTAAAGGGACACTGTGCAGGAAATTGTCAAAAAAGGTACTGCAACTATGCTGCTCATTGAAACTGGGCTGCTTATTGCCAAATTTGATCTTTACATGAAAGTTTACTAAGTAATAAACAAATATTTAATAGTATGGTCCAAGTACAGTCATTTTTGCAGCTAAAAATGCCTATTTTTGGAAATTCAAAATGGCTGACCATGGAGAAGATCCCCCTTTTCATGTATGAAAAGTGCAATTTTCCCAGTCATAATGAATACTTAGAATTTGATGGAGGTGGTAAGTATTCTTGAAAAAGGTAACATTTGTGAATGAGCAGCATGAATTCTGGAAATAAACAACACAAAATCTCACACAATGTCCCTTTAATGGTTGGGAAGCTTATTTGTACAAAGAGTTTTAAACAAAGATGATTTGTAGGAGGTGCATCATTTTCATTGTCTCAGTTGTATTAACATGTGTAGAGCTGTCTGATATAATGACTGAGATACTTCAACTAACATTCTGGATGACACTTCTTGGATCAACATTAAGAAACAATTAACTACCACGAACTACCTTCCAAGAAACTTCAGTTGCACCGTGGAGGGACCTAATAGTTCTCTGAAGAACCTAAAAGTTCTGGAAGTTATCCCAAGGTTCCTCTGAGAGCTATTTAGAGTTTCCCCCGCAGTGGCTAAATGAAGGTTATTGGGGTAACTTATTTTTTTTTACAAAGGGCCATAGATCTACATTTTAGGGCCATAGATCTACATTTGTATATGACTGGACACCTCGTCTGTGCTGCTGTCAAGGAAGTCAAATGTCCGCACATACCAGCCATCTTAATTCACCCAGTTGGCTCACCCATTGTGTTGGTAGTGATATGTCCTTTTCAGATTACAGTAACGCTTTCAAATTTCAATCGATCTCCAGGCAGTTTAGTTTGTTATACGGTGTAAAAAAACAAACAGAAGTATGTACTTATGATACTGCATGGTGATGAATAATATTACCAGTATATTATATTATATTATATTATATTATATTATATTATATTATATTATATTATATTATATTATATTATATTATATTATATTATATTGTATTATATTATGCATCATATAAATGATACATCATAACATAGTAGGACTATTCTAGTAGGCCTAATTAAAGGATAACTTCAGCCAATTTCTACATGCAGTGGTAATGCTCACACTGTTTTCCAAGATCCTGGTCACAACAAACAAAATCTACCCCCATTAGAATAGCTCAGATCTCGGAAAGGGCTGAGCTGAAAAATGTGGCATCACCGGGTGACAAGTCAAGGGTAGCGTGAGCAATACAACAGCATATTGAAATTGGCAGAAGTTCTCCTTTAAATGAATCCCATAAATATGATCTTTATTTTTTTTACAGTCATGTTCTCAGTTGTCTTTTCTGATGTTAATGAACCTAATGCTTCATCTTACAAAGAGTAGGAGTAGTGAATGGGTTCATTTAAATATAGTTTTGCTAGCACATTTCACAGGTTCCTTTACAATCATCACAATCCCAATGATGCATTATAGGCCTACTGTTGGCCTCCAGCATACCCAATCACTATTTTGAAGTTTAGCTCTGAGATGAACAGGGGTGTCCCTCCAGAGACATCGGAGATGGAAGCTGCCCTTTCTCAACACACTTTAATTTACACACACACACACACACACACACACACACACGCACACACACACACACACACACTCACACACACACACACACACACACACACACACACACACACACACACACACACACACACACACACACACACACACACACACACACACACACACACACTCCAGTTTGCCCATCACAAGAGCTACGTCAGAAAGTAGGGCTATGTCTCTTTTGTGGACATGTAATTTCTTGGCAACATTTATTGTGTGGGGGATAATGAAGTGATGACATGACACATGACATGTTTCGTTTTTTTTTATTTTGGACAAGATATTGATAACAACACATCCTATCCACCTTATAATCCACAATAACAAGACAGGTGCCATTACTGTGTTGATACTATGAGAGTAACCTGACTCTCACCAGATGAATGGGTTGTGCCTTGCTGCACGGACATTCATCTGGAGTGGTTCTCAACCTTTTTTGAAGAAACACCCCTTGGACCTCACCATAAGCCTTACAATGTTCCCTAGTATTAAAAACTAAAATGGACTAATGCTCCCTAATGGCAACTAAGCACTTTGCCTTCTTAGCAGTATCCTTCTCAATGCCCCCCTAGGGCTTTCTTAGAGCCACAGGAAACACTCATTTAGAGCTATGCCAAATGCGTAGGTCTGTGAAGGCATGGGTTTATAACAATTCTTGCATGTGATTGGGGAAACACTGGTCTGACATTTTAAATGAGGTGCCACTTTAACTGCTCACAGATTTGAAACTACAGAATCAATGTAATGAGTGAGTCCATGAGCGGCCATTGAAACAACTGTCATGTTTCACTTACTTTTCCCTTCTTCAACTCTGACTGTGTGTGCGTTCCAATATGCGAACCTGCGTCCTCAACTTGTGCTTGTGGCCTCATACCAGGAAGTAATACGTCATGATGATGTCACTGACATTATATTTCAATATCTCGCAAAAGCTCAATTGTTAAGTCATTTTCTCATTTGCAAACTGGATGGTGAATGAAGAATAGTCCCCCAAAAATTCTTTTAGTTAGGCTGACAGCGGGGAAACTGATTTGTTCTCTCCACGGAGGCGGGGCATCAGCAAAATGTGAGACCATAAGCACAAGCGGAGGATGCAAGGTCGCATATTGGAATGCACACTATGTCACATCTCTGAAAGTCCTGTGATGCTGATTGGTTCTTCTGCCTTTTGCTTTGGGGGCAGGGCAAATCCAAAGGTCCTCCAGGCCCTTGAGTGAGCTCAAGCAACGGTGCGGAGGGTTTGGCGAGAGTCAGGCTAGTGAGAGTACTCCAGACGTGGAAATGGACATAGTAATAAAGTGTCGCCAAGCAATTCACATTAATTATTTCAATTTAGAGAATTGGTCAGACCCACCTGCCCGTCAGCCTAGGGGTTAAAAGTGGAAAAGGTGTGGAATAGGGGGAGGTCCTGGGGAGCTGCTTCTTGGACAATTTTCAAACTCGCCCGATCCTCTAACCAGAATGCAGCATACAGGGGCTCTGAGAATTTCGTGCACACTTTGTGGAGTAAAGTAATCATATCAGAGACATCATAGAAGGACAAAGTTCCTTCTTTGTGATCAAGAAACACGCCAATTCTATTTCCTGGAATTAGACCAATGATGTGAGTCTTGTTACCCTGGTGATAAAAAGAGCATCCTTCAGACTTACAGGATAAACTCCATGATTTATCATTTTGTCCAAGACGAGCCGACGGATACATGTTGCAGATGTCTTGGTATGCTACACCAATATCAACCTCTTTCTCGTTACTCCTCTCAATCTCCCAGTAGCATTGTCCGGTTAATTTTTGAACACACAATACTTGGCAGATGCCAATAAATGGCGTAGGTTTGTAGGAAATAGCTGCAGAACCAAAACTCCCAAAAGCAGCGGGAGCTGCAGTACCAAAACTCCCAAAAGCAGCGGGAGCTGCAGAACCAAAAAGGCCAGAACCTGCACCAGAAGGGCTGTGCAAGCCAGAACCAGAAAGGAAACCTGAACTGTTGAGAGGCTCGATAGGTTGTTTTTTTACTTTAGGGAAGCCAACACAGATTACAGGTCCACCAAAAGCAAGACTATGCTGTCCAAAATTGGAGGTAGAACCGAAAAGGACACCCATCTTTTGTTGTGGTGTTCCAAAAGGCTGGACAATACTGGAGGTAGCCAAAGAACCAAAAGAGCTCTGTTGGGCTGTTACTTTTGTATTTCCCTCGGATAGTACAAGATCTTTGGAAGCTGTATTTGGATCAAATGTCAGCCCACAGGAATCTGTAAAAATTGAATACAATCAATGTTACATGTCTCTGTCACATACAGCCTTGCTCATACAGGCCTAGTAGTATTTGCCCATAGAAGTAAAGATGTTACTCACATTTGAGGAGATCTTCTCTTGTCAATTGCTTTGCAATGTCAATTTCTTTGACTGTTGAGACAAAATTATTTAAAGAGCAACTTTAATTATCTAGATGTGAAGATTTGCAAACTTGGTTGAAATTACCAGTTGCCGACATGTGTTTTGCATTCCACTAACTGACGCTAACTACAAAAGCACAACATTGTACAGCCAAGCAATTCACGAATTACAATAGCAAAACGACATTTTAAATGTTTTTATTTTATTTTGATACAACAGTAGTATGCAATAGTTAATATGTCTGCAATATTGGTTGCTACTGTGGAAGTGACCGTTTGGGTTTTATTGTTTTATTGTTAGGGTAAGCTATGCCTCTAGGTGATTGTGAGGTAAGGTAAGGTGTGTATCTAGAAACCTTGGCATCAATAACACAACCTGTATTTGTATAACGTGATAAGCCAATGATCATAGTTCTTACTTTTTGCTGATATTTTTACCATGTCCAGATCACAAGTCGACTCAACGGTTTGCCTCAAAGCAGAAAGAGATTGGGAAAGGTCTTCAAAATATTTTGACACCGTGAGAATCATGATGGGTGATGTTTTAAGCGCAGGAGAGTTTTTGAAGGTGTGGAACCTCTGCAGGGAGAGAACAAACCCAACATAGTCAATAGAAACTCCAGGGAGGTCCTCAGTCATGATACATGTCATGAGACTCAAAGGTCAACATCGTGCTTGCAAGCAAGATGTGTGTGAAGATTTCATTCATCTAGGTCAGGGATGGGCAAGATTATTTTCATCGCTATACCATCGGAGGCCCACATGACATAGGCCTACGGAATCTGACAGCAAATCCCTGACTTCAAGGTGCAGGTTACTTACACATTGCCAAAGTTGTTTGGAAGGAGTTGTGTTCTCTGTTGGCCAGGAACAGTAAATTACAGGTTGATTCAGTAGTGCTTTTTTAAAAATCTGGTCATTATTATTATTTTAAAATGTTCATCTACAGGTCTCACTGAGTGAGGAGGCGGGCCCTTCTATTCACTCTCACTGGGCATGTGCCATGTGCCATGTGGCCCTCTGTCCTCCAGTTGCCCATCCCTGATCTAGGTCATCTTCGTCAAAAGAGTTTAGTTCAACTACGCCACATCGAGATTCAAGCTGAGGTATGAAAACATTGGGCTGCAAGGGTTCAGTTGACATAATTACAAGCATTGTCTGGTAACTAACAACTTAAAGAATAAAAATGACAGTTTGAATAACTTTCTAAAATCAGTTAAGACTGAATGTCTTCCAAATGCCAGAAAAAATGACTTGAGATATCAATTCATGGTCATATAAAACAACAGTTCTGGGGTTAATGCAGTAAAAATGAATCCTGGGACATTGGGTTCGCCAACCAATTGTAGTATTGCTTTAAAAAAAAACTTGGGCGATCAACATGCCTAGCCTGCGCAAGACAGTAGCCTACCTGTAGAAACCAGCTATGATCCTCCTCATGACACAGCTCTGCCAGCTCAGCATCTCCTTTCTTCAGTTCAGTGCTCCTCTGCTCCAGCTCCTGGACCATCTCCTCAGCATTCAGGCCAGCCTGCTTCTGCTGGGCCGAGATCAGCTCTCTCACCTCACATGTACAGTCAAAGTCAAAGTCAGGTTCATTGTAAATACCGTCACATCCACTCGTCATACGAACAAATTATTACGGAATTATTATGTCTTGCAGCATAGCAAGGAAGGAATAACATTGAATTGCATAGCATAGTAATAATAATAATAATAATAATAATAATAATAATAATAATAATAATAATCATTCACCTCAGAACGCTTCCCCTCAAAATACTGTATCAGTTCGGTGAAGATCTTCTCACTGTGTGCCAGTGTCTTTTCTGACATTGTCTGTATGAGACATATACAAGATGGAGAGAGTTTAAGCTTAATGTGACCAAGTCTGTTGAGTGTGTGTTTTGAGCAAAAGTTGAAAATAAATGAGAGTGGATGACAAAACCAGGACTATTCCTGTACAGTGCAATCATTACCTTGTGATTTGCCATCCTTTCTCTCAGGGTTTGAAGGGTTGTCACTGTCTGTTGGATTTTCTGCTGGAAGTGACTCCTTGTCTCCGCCACTTGATTCTAGAATAATACATGCTATTTGTAATTTTTAAAATATCCTTTACTATAGGAAAGTGGAGACGTGAAGATGGAGAACATGGAGACTTGAAAGGAGTGAGAGACATGGAGTTCGTTACAATATGCGGCCTTGCCTCCTCCACTTGTGCTTGTCTCCTCGTACCAGGAAGTAATATGTCATGATGACATCACTGACCACAGCATTATATTTCAATATCTTGCAAAAGCTCAATTGTAAAGCTTTCTTCTCATTTGCAATTGGGATGGTGAATGAAAACAGTCCCTCAAAAGTTGTTGTGGCTAGGCTGACAGCTGGGAAACTTTATCGGTTTCTCCACGGAGGAGGGGCCAGGTGGTAGGGCGAGGAGACAAGCACAAGTGGAGGAGGCAAGGTCGCATATTGTAACGTACTCATGGAGTACAGTAGGACTGGGAAATGACTCAGCCTCAAACCCGGATCCAACCACGCCTCCATTAGAATGGCCAAGGTCTTGGAAAGGGCTGAAAAAATGCTATTTTGTCTGGAACTGACTGGTCAAGGGTAATATGCACTATAACTACTGAAATTTGCAGGATTTTTATTGTAATTCATATGTGTTTTTTCTGATTTGTGGTCATAAAATGCTTGAAAAAATACAGTAAATGTGTAATTGTTAGTTGTTTATTTTCAGAGTATTGTCACAATACTCTGGTCAGACCAGTAAATGTTTGTTTATTTACATTAATATTTATTATATTCATTATTAAGAGCAGATTTATGAATAGACAGCCATCATACATTTCAGAAACTAAAATTAAACACTGAATTTGCTTCTGATAAATCTGTTGCCTGACTATTGCACAATACTTTGACCTATGGCGTTGATATGGTTCATTCGAACCGGCTCTAACCCCCAAGTTAATTATATATTCTGACATTTCAAAAGAGGGATATTTTCCCTCCTCACTCATTTTATGAGAAAAGAAAAAATATGCTTATATATGTACTATTATTATGGTGAGGCTTTCAGTCTATTATATGTATCATACCACCAAATAAAGACAATGCATGGCCGGCCTCTACCTGTTTATGACGTCTTTCTGCTGCAACTGATGTGGTCTCGTGGCCTTTGTGGTCGTCCATTGTGCACAACATGCAGATGCAGGTCTGGTCGGTGCAGCAAAACACCTCGAGGGGCTTGTCGTGTTTGGCACAGACCCTGTCTTGCAACCCGGCCCTGGCCTTGACTAGCTTGTGTTTCCTCAATGCTGGAACGTCCAGGTGAGGCTGGAGGTGCGTCTCACACATGGAAACCAGACATGCAAGGCAGGATTGCTCAGCTTTTAGTTTTCTTCCAGTGCAGAAGTCACACTCCACATCTCCAGGTTCAGCATAGCACACAACAGACGGCACACTGGTCACAATCTGAACCTTCATATTCCCCACCAGCTCGGCCAACACTGTGTTTTTCTTCAGAGGAGGCCTTGGGCTGAACGGCTCGCTGCACAGAGGGCAGCTGTACACACCCTTCTCATCTTCTTTGTCCCAGCAGGCACTAATGCAGTGCATGCAGTAATTGTGTCCACATGGAATAGTCACTGGATCCCTCCATGTATCCAGACACACTGCACAGCTAAAGGGATTCTGACCAGACGCTGCCATTGCACTCTTCTGTTTGACTCTGCAACTCCCTTCTTCTTCTTCTTCTTCTTCTTCTTCTTCTTCTTCTTCTTCTTCTTCTTCTTCTTCTTCTTCTTCTTCTTCTTCTTATTTCTGTTTACTGCTGGTTGGAAAGCAACTGATCAGTGTGCCTCTGCCTCTCCCTCTCCCTTGAAAGCAAATGGGCTTGTTATGTAGATGTCATCCCCCAGTAAGTTTTATCTGAAATGGGAGGAGCCTCCTCCAAGAAGTTTTCGCAAGACTCTCAAAGACTATCTTTCTGAGTCATGTGTTTATGTTTTTGTGTCAGTACTTTGCTGTGAAGTTGGTCTGCATGGTTATGGCCAGGGAAACTTGTGTTTTGGACAAAGTTGATCTATAGGAGGTCAATTCCATTGTCTCAATTGCATTAACAGGTGTAGAGCTGTGTGGCATATTCAGTGACACGCTTCAACTAACATTCAAAATGGCAGTTATTGCACAGTGAAAATGTGATGGTTCCTTACAGAAACTCCAGTTGCACTGTGGTGGGACATAATATTTCTCAGAAGAACCTAAAAGTTCTGGAAGGAACCCCAAGTTTCCTCAGAGAACATTTGGAGGTTCCCTCAGTGGCAAAAGGAACGTTCTTCATTAAATTGTTAAACTACAAAGTGTAGTTGGGGCCAATCCAGTTATAACTGCTGACAAGAACCTCCTGCATGCTAGTGTTGATGAGAGGATTTTTGTCTTTTTCCAGTCATGTTGTCTTAGGATAATATTTTATGAATTTAATTTATAATGAACCTAATTTGATCTTACAAAGAGTAGGAGTACTGAACGGGTGGATTTAAATATAGCTTTGCTAGCACATTTCACAGGTTCCTTTACAATCTTCATAATCCCAGTGATGCACAATAGGCCTACTATTTGCCGACGTTGAAGTTTAGCTCTGAGATAAACAGGGGTGTCCTGCACGCACGCACGCACGCACGCACGCACGCACGCACGCACGCACGCACGCACGCACGCACGCACGCACGCACGCACGCACGCACGCACGCACGCACGCACGCACTCATGCATATGTGGGTCTTTTGTCTCTTTCTCTCTGTCACAGGGCACGCACGCACGCACGCACGCACGCACGCGCGCGCTCACACACACACACACACACACACACACACACACACACACACACACACACACACACACACACACACACACACACACACACACACACACACACACACACACACACAGACACACGTCTGCAGGCTTCTCACAAAAAACACATTGAGGCAAAAGTATACCTGTCCTTGGTCACCATCAGGTCGAACAAAAAAGCCTGAAAGTCTGGAAGCTTGATAAAAAGATTTTAAAATGTGACTTCAGGAGGCTATTCTGGGTGCTAAAAATTGCCCAATGACAAAAAGACAGACATTTGGGTCTTTTAAAGAATGGATATTTTCATGAATATTCATAATTTAGATTTTATTGATTTTAACTAGTGCGGGCTATTGCATTATGCATTTTCTTTCTGACTTGCACTGAATGCTGCCTCCATCTCACAAAAGAGTAGGCTCACCAATGATCACCAACCTTGGGAATGTTGGGCAAAAAATATTCATAATATAAAAACAATATACATTTTAGGGGGCGCCACATTTGGGCTTGCATGCCCAAGGGTTGCACCCAGGGTTCGAATGCGGCCTGGGTCATTTGCCATCCCGTCTCTCTCCACATTCGCTTCCTGTCGGTCTTCACTGTCGAAATAAAGGCAAAAAAGCCCATAAAAATACATTAAAAACCATCTACAATATATATAATAATATATATTTTCTCTTAAATATTTTACCCCATTTCAGTCACTAAAAAAAATCAAGAGCTGTTCGCAGGCAGCTTTCAAGACAGAGACGATAATGTGAAAATACTTCCAACCGCCAGATGGCAGCAAGTGACAGTACCAACGACAAATTTCATATTTTCTTCGTAACCCGCTCAAGTTTTGTTTCCGGGTCAAATTTGTTGCGGGGTTAAATTGAACATGGAACAGAAAGAAGGTAGTATTTGTTTGGTATTCCTCTCTGCTTGAAGAAAATGTTCTTTTTCATGAACGAGGCAAAGAGGTGTACATTAAATGATCTAGGTGGTAGAAATTATATTATTAAGCATAGTGCGAAGCTGATTTATAGACGCTGTTATAAGCTGGGGAACTGAATGCTGGCTAACTCAAGTATGAGTTTCCCCAAACACCTGACAGCCAGTTTTGTGAAATAATAAATGATGTGGATTATCAGTCTCGTTAACCGATGTACTCACTGTTACTTATGTATGACCGAAAGTCTGGCTATATTGTCTGTTGCTAAATTAATGTCCTGTCCTGATTCAAAGTTTAGTAGGCTACTAGTAGCCTACTTGTGTTGTAGGAAGAAATAATTTGGTTTCATGAAATGCAGTAGGTCTACGCTTGTGTTGATCATATTTGTGTTTGACACACTCGTTCTGCTCCCAGAAAACAGCAACGATGACGGAGACATTTCCTCTGTAATGGGTTTCTCTGGCTTTGGTGAGTACATTATGTAACATAGCCCATATCTTAGACTTAGGCCTACACAATTCTCTAAGTGCCATGCCATTATCCATTAATGGTTTGCTGTTTTGTTTTTTTTTGTTATAGGAAAGAAAGCCCGGACCTTTGATTTTCAAGCCATTTTTGAACAGACCCGAAGAACAGCTATTGAGAGAAGCCAGCGAGCTTTAGGTGAAGTGTCATTGGCTATGTCTCCCCCCCACCCCCCTTGTAATATTTTTCCCCTCAATAGACTACACAATGTTGCCCAACTGTAACTCAATTCTCAACTGCATGTCTCAACACCTGTTCCCTGCAGAGGAGCGACAACTCGAGGAGCATGAAAAAGAACAGGCTGGGAGCTCCCACACCTCCAGGTCATCTGACGCATCCAAAAAAACGTCAAAATCAAGGTACATGACACACCCAGGCGTGAAGTTGTGTTGAGCAGTATAAAATGTAATAAAAGATAAGTATAGAATGTAAGAAATATAAAAATGCAACAACAGTAATTGCTATGATGGAACAGAAAATGGTTTGGTTGCAAAAGATGATGCATTTCTGTTTATCCATATTTTCCAAATGATGTGTTGACATGCGGTCCTGGATGGGGGACATGTGTAGAATGGGGGTCAGCTGTCCAAAGCTCCCTTTATTAATTTGTTTGAAATATCATTTTCTTAGTACTGTACAAAATAACACATGTCATGGTAATGCACCTGATTATTTTGTTGTCCCTATTAGAGTGTTTCCCACTGAACATGTATTAGTCAAGGTGGATTGGGGAGTTGGCCATGTTAGACTCATGTAATTGCAGGAGGAGAGAAGTGCTGCACGCTCTCGAGGTGTATAAACAAGTTTTTAATGTGACAACGACGTGACCTGAGGAAGGCCGACAGGCCGAAACGTTGTCACATTAAAAACTTGTTTATACAACTCGGAAGTGTGTGGCACTTCTCTCCTCCTGCAAGTGTTTTACTGTTTGCCAGCACCTCTTTTTCTGGTGTGCGTTTTGCACCACCACTCACCAGAGTCATGTAATTACCATGTCCATAACTGGAAAGGCTATTGTTTCCTATTTCATATGAAATGTCTAGAAATCATTATCTTTTCTGGAGATCTTGCTATATGTCTGTAATTTTGGACAGCCATGACCTAATGGTTAAGGAAATGGAACTTTATATCAGAGGGTCGCAGCAGGTTCAAATCCCACCCTTCCACTCCTTACCGGACACCATGGTTGAGGTGCCCTTTAGCAAGTAACCCAACACTTAACCCCGTACTGGGGCCTGTAACTAATACCCTTTACATAACTGAAAGTTGCTAGATGTCTAAGTGCAATGTAATGTATTTCTCTCTCTCTGCACGTACAGGAAGAAGGAGAGCAGTAGCAGTAGCGGCAGTGATGACAGTGATGACTCCGACTCAGACGGAGGGGGCGTCGGCCCCCCTCTGCCCCCCGGCTTCGCTGGCCGGCGGGGGGAGGAGGAGGAGGACGACGAGGGCCTGGTGGGACCTCCGCTACCTCCAGGATTCGGCGGCAGCAGGACTGCAGATGGTGATGATGACGATGATGATGATGTGGAGGATGACAATGACGAAGACACCCAAGAGGAAGATGATGATGATGTAAGCACTTTGTTAAATTAATCAATAGGATTATGTAAAGTGGACATAGCAATTACCCTGGTCAGACCAGGTACATTGGCCAAAATTACTAATTTCACTAATACAATGTTTACTGGATGATGATCTTCAGAGTTTGATGGACGATGCATGTTTTCGGCACAAGGGGGCAACAGAGTCAAGATGTTTTTTTTCTGCTGCTTAGTGTTAAATCATACCACCATGCACTGTGGTGTGAATGAACTGACTGTAGTTGTCAGATGTTTTGGCATATGTAATGTGTGCGTGTGTGTTGGGTATGGGGACATTAAGGGCCTTAAGGGGTTGCCAGAGGAGAGAGACCCGGGCCCTGTACTACGAGTTCAACCTACCCAGAAGTAATTATCCCCGGGTTAACTTGGTAAACCGGGGTTGACAAAACCTGGCTACTTTGACTGGTTTTAACCTGTGCTGCAACAATGATTTAGATGTGCATTCTTGTGACGGGGCAAGCGCAACCAATCCGAGAGGAGGTTGTGATCAAATATTTCTGCAGTGCATTAAACCGGAATGCTGAAATGAAATAAAAGACAAGTAGATGATAATTGATCAATAGACTAGATACATTTAAAGTTGTTTAAAATTTACTTGTGCAAAAATACTCAGCATAAAGCAGCATCAATTATGAACAGAGATTATTTTAAATGCTGCAATAGTGCAGCTAATTCTTTGCGTCTCTAACTCAAGTCCTGGACGTATGCTCGTGTATAATGTGCAGTTTCATTATCGCTGAATCAGGGTGCGGCCATGCGCTAATGAATATTAATCTTATAGATTTAGGCTACAATTTAGACGATATATTGATAACTACAGTACATCACCAGACAACCAGTCTCCCTCTACAAAACGTGTTACTTGTTACCTTCCTATTATTTGATGTTGCTTCTATCACCTTGTGTTTGACAATGTTGTCAGTGTTGCAACTGTACACTGCACCTTGAGGTCTTTGTTTACTTTTTGTTACTTTTTAATGCATTGTCCTCTTCTTTACTCCTTGTAGGACAATGCTATCAGTGTTGCAACTGTACACTGTGCCTTACCCTGTTCTTGTTTAAATTGCTCCTTGTAAGTCACTTTGAACAAAGGCGTCTGCTAAATACTAATGTAATGTAATGTAATATAATGTAATGTTAAAACAATATGTCTGGCAGTGTCTTTACAAAATATTAAGTGACAGGGCATATTGACCAACTCTGCAATTGTATAGCTGTACATTAATATGTGAGTTGCTTGACAACGTGCGTCTGAAGGCGCAGAACATTTTTGGAATGTGTTCTGCTTCTTCATGAGGCAGAATGATCCTCGCTCCCTGAACCAATCTGTTTTGAGATTTCAGACAAAGAGTAGTTAAACCAAGAACATCAACTGCTATTGCCAGGTTTGAGATGTAGAGTAAATTGCCATAATGGCATACCTCGATTCATGTAGTATGGGTTGATGGAGAAGTTACCGTTAACTAAGTCAATGGTTCATAACCTTTTTTTCTTGAAGCACCCCCTAACATGTGCCAAAGACAAGCCGCGCACCCCCAACCGAAACATCTACACGTGTATACGCACACATTTTTTTAAAAATAAAATGAAGTGAATAATTACAATGAAGCATAGACAACAAGAGTAACAATGTGCGTGCCGTGCGTGTGTGAGCGTGTATGTGCGTTTGTGTGTTCTGTTGGAGCAAAGCATCCCTGTGGTAGGACATGACATTTAGTTTTCACGCATAGGCTTTGAGGGACTCTTTTTTTTTTTCATCTCTCCCAACACACACACACACACACACACACACACACACACACACACACACACACACACACACACACACACACACACACACACACACACACACACACACACACACACACACACACCACCCACCCAATACCAAGCTTTGCAGTGATGTACGACAACTAGGGCACCTAAGAGCGCAGCGGCAAAGAGGGTGGAGTAATAAAGAGGCTTTGAAACCCGCCCACCCAATGCAAAAGTGTGAGCTCAAGTTGGGTCTCCTAAGGGGGCGTTGTCCCCTCCTTCTTCTTCTATTTTTGAGGTGTTTGCACAAGAAGTGCGCTACCGCCATCTACAGTGCTAAGGGGACTCCATTTATTCTCAACCTGAGGACCCCGAAGGTCTCCCAACCGAAGGTCTCCTAAAGGGGCGTTCACCCTACAGAAAGTGGATACCAGAAATGAACTAGAATGACTTATCTCTGTCTAGAGTATCTCTGGCAGCGGTCTCCTCACACCTCTTCCTCCACCTCCTCATGTGCCCCATTCCTGCTACTGTTTTCTCTCCGTTCTCCTCTTTCTCCTCTGCATTTCTCCTCATCGTCTTTTTCTTCCTCCCTTTTCATTCATTGATCTATATTTCTCTTCTTTTATTTCTCTGTCTCTTTCTCCTAGTTTTCTCTTGTTTCCCTTTCTCATAGTCATTCTATTCCTACTCCCAACACCTGTACTCCTCCTCTTCCTCTTCCTACTATTCATACTCTTCCTCTACTCCTACTCTTCCTCATTTCTCAATTTGTTTCTCCCTTTGTTCCCTTCATTATTCCTACTCCTCCTCTTCCTTCCCCTCTCCGTCTTTATTCCTCCTCCTCTTTCTCCCACTCATTTTCTACTCACACCTCCTCTTCCTCCTACCTTTTCCTCTCATCCTCCTCCTCCTCCTCTTTTTCATACAACACTCAAATCTCAAATCTCCCCTCCACCTCACCACTCGCTTCTCTGTTATTTCCTAAGGAGCTGTGTGTAATGTGGTTTCTTTGGCCTAGCTGCTCTTACAGGTGCATTTTGAGAAGTCCCATAGTGAAATACGGCACGCAGGCACACACACACACACACACACACACACACACACACACACACACACACACACACACACACACACACACACACACACACACACACACACACACACACACACACACACACACACACACACACACACACACACAACATTGAGCTGTGCAGGGAGGAAACCGGAGAGGAGGATCAGGTGTGTGTGAGTGTGTGAGAGAGAGAGAGATAAAACGAGAGAGGAGGATTGTGCGTGCGTGCGTGCGTGCATGCATGCGTGAGTGTGCGTGCGTGTTGGTGGGGAGGTCGCATACACACTCCTCAGTGCCTCCCATAGCAGTGCTCAGTGTGATGTGTTTTCTTCCTATCGCTGACCTGGGGGAACCATTAGCACACATTACTCTCGGACCTGGAGAAGGCATCTGTGTGTGTGTGTGTGTGTGTTGGAGAGAGAACACTGTGTGTGTCTGTCTGTGTCTATGTGCCTGTTAACGGATGTGTGTATGCACATGCATTTTGTCTGTATATCGATATGCTTGAATTTGTGCAGTTGCATATATATACGTACATATGCACATGTGTTTGGGTGTGTGTATGACGGAAAGATCTGACGCATGTACCTGCCAAGCAAATGTGTCTGTACGAGTCCTGTTTCCTCTCTAGAGATGCGGTCATGCTAACATGGAGCCATGTTTCAAACCCCCTTCCAGACCTTCTTACGTGATTGTTAATGGTTCTCTCTCTCTCTCTCTCTCTCTCTCTCTCTCTCTCTCTCTCTCTCTCTCTCTCTCTCTCTCTCTCTCTCACACTCTCACTCTCACTCTCTGTCTGTCTCTCTCTCTCTCTCTCTCTCTCTCTCTCTCTCTCTCTCTCTCTCTCTCTCTCTCTCTCTCTCTCTCTCTCTCTCTCACTCTGTCTCTCCTCTTCCCCTTCCCCTATATCTCAATTTCTGCCTCTCTCTCCCTCCCCTTCTCTCTCTCTCCTCTCTCTCTATGCCCCCTTCTCTCTCTCCTTCCCCTTCTCCCTCTCCCTCCCCCCTCTCTCTCTCTCCCCCCCCCCTCTCTCTCTCTCTCTCTCTCTCTCTCTCTCTCTCTCTCTCTCTCTCTCTCTCTCTCTGTTCTTCTTTATTTCCATCTTTCTCTTCCAGAATCCATTGAAGAAGATTCCAGATACGCATGAGATCACCCTGCAGCACGGCTCGAAGACGGTGAGTGGTCCCGTCTGTTGCTCTTCTCCTTCCTGTCCTCTCTTTTTTCTGTTCCCCATAGAACGCACATCAATTAACACACGGTTGGAATGCATACAGTACACGTCCCATTATGTAATTGGGGAAATATTCTGGAGCATTCCGTGTCTTGCGATACTCCTATTATTTATGCTCTGGGCTCTTTACACACACACACACACACACACACACACACACACACACACACACACACACACACACACACACACACACACACACACACACACACACACACACACACACACACACACACACACACACAACATTGAGCTGTGCAGGGAGGAAACGGGAGAGGAGGATCGTGTGTGTGTGTGTGTGTGTGTGTGTGTGTGTGTGAACGCACTTGCTTATGCAAGGCAAGCACAGCGCAGTGCAGTGCGGCTATGTGCAGTGTGCTGATCTTTACCGTATATGAGCAGTGCTATTATTAAGCTGCAGATTCAGTAATTGCCAATCATCTGTCCACTAATTGGCCTATTAATGGGCATTGTTCTCAGTGAACCTGAAACCACCTGCAAGGAGACTGCAGAGAGCCAAAAAAGTGTGTGTGTGTGTGTGTGTGCGTGTGCGTGTGCGTGTGCGCGTGTGCGTGTGTGTGTCTACAACAGCTGGACAAGCACCGTTGAGCAAGTGGAGAACACAGAGCTGCAATACTTCTGTTCATTTTCTCTCTTTTCCCTGCACTGCACCGGTAAAAGCAATGAAATGATCTTCTTGATTATCTGCTGGTTGGCTGCTGCTAACTACTGGACCATTAGCTCTCTTGTCTTGGTAATCCAGGTGGACTGTATGACTGACTTGTTGCATAGTCAGCCTGTACTCCAAAATTCAGGACAAGCACCGTTGAGCGTGTGGAGATCTGCAGTTTTTTGTCTCCGTTAGACATTTTCCCTGGGCATGTGCTTCCTTGCACTTGAAAGCAATTCACTAAGATACTTGACTATGTGCTGGTTGGCTGCTGCTAACTACTGGACCATTAGTGGTGTGTGAGTGTGACCAAGAACACACAAATCACGAATCACTAACTTGGGGCGTATACTCAGTCTGTATACGCCCACCAATCACTGTCTCAGTAGTCCAGGTGGGCCGTATGAATCACTAACCTGGGGGGACATATTCTCAGTCTGTAGTTCTACTCCAAAATTCAGGACGAGCACCATTGAGTGAGTGGAGAACACAGAGCTGCATGTATTTTTTGGTCTTGGACATACAGTCCCAGGAAAAAGTTTGTACACCCTTTGAAATTTCTTACATTTCTGTCAAAATTTATCATAAAACATGTTCTGATCTTCCCGGAAATCTCAAGAAGGAACAATCAGAGTCTGCTTTAATTAATTCCACCCAAACATTTACATGTTATCATATTTTTATTGGTCTTAAGGCCATAACATTCACAAGAGAGCAGGGCATAAGTAAGTACACCCTTGCATTAAGTAGGTTTTAACCCTCAGTTAGTTGCAATATCATCAACCAGACTCATCCTGTAGTTGCAGATCAGATTAACAAAACAATCTGTTTGTATCTTGTCTCCCTCTTTAGAGAACTGCCTCTCGTCAGCAAGGTTTGTGGGATGTCTGGAGTGCATAGCTTTCTTGACTTCATGCAATATAATCTCAATTGTTTTTTTTATCAGAGCTTTTACTGGGCTATTTCAAAATGTGTATTTCATTATTATGAAGCCATTCTAAAGTCAATTTGCTTCTAAAGTATGGGTTGTTGTCACATTTCAGGACCCATACTCTTGTGTGCTTCAACTGTGTGACAGACTTCCTCAAGTTTTTTCTGTAAAAATCACAATAAACTTGAGTTCATTGTTCCACTGATAATAGCAAACTGTCAAAGGCCTGAGGCAGCAAGGTAGCCGCATATAATGATGGTGTGGTTCTCCAGTTCTCCTCCAAACATGACATTGTGTGTTCCCCTGAACAATTCAACTTTGGTTTCAACGTTGGTCTACAGAATATTTTGCAGTAATTCTATGAAGCATATAAATGCTTTTTCGCAAACCTCAAAGGTGCAGCAACATTTTTAAAATTCAGGACAAGCACCGTTAAGCCAGTGGAGAACACAGAGCTGCAATTCTTGTTGTCTCAAATTTTCTTGGTCGTGTGCAAAGAGACTTGAGACAAGAGGGCTTACTCACGTCATAACAGCTTAGTACGAAATGATGGCGAGGGGAGTACGGAAATGTTATTCACTGTGGAACAGGTCATAGGACAGCGTGGATGTCTGTCAGCTGTCCTTAATTACCCCCAGCAATTACTGCTGACCAACAGCTGCCGTTAATTGGCCACAAATTATCCATCATGGTGTCGCCCCCACTGACCATGTGCAAGGGAGTACGAACATTGTATCCATCGCACCCACTGACCAATGACCATGCGCAAGGGAGTTAATTTTCCATCCACTCGTGTCCTCAGGCAACGCCCCCATACTACACCGTGGCCAATGCATTTCCCCCCGAGAGATTGTTCTTCTGTTGAGTTTCTTTGGTCGTGTGCTTCCTTGCCCCTAAAAGCTATTAACTAAGCTACTTGACTATCTGCTGGTTGGCTGCTGCTAACTACTGGCTGATTAATGGTGTGTGACCAAGAATACACAAATCACCAACTTAGGACATATGTACTCCCAAATTCAGGACAAGCACCGTTGAGGGAGCACAGAGCTGCAGTATTTTTTGGTCTCTGACATTTTATCTGGGTGTTTGCTTCCTTGCACGTACAAGCAGTTGCACTAACTAAGCTACTTGACTATCTGCCGCACAAATCACTAACTTGGGGCATATACTCAGTCTGTACTCCAAAATTCAGGACAAGCACCGTCGAGGCAGTGGAGAACACAGAGCTTCAGTATTTTTTGGTCTGGGACATTTTATCTGGGCGTGTGCCTCCTTGCACTTAAAATATTTTCTTGCCGTTAAAAGCAATTAACTACGGTACTCGACTACCTACTGGTTGGCTCCTGCTAACTACTGGGCCATTAGTGGTGTGTGACCAAGAACACACCAACTAATCACTGATATTGTGTCTCCGTAATCCAGGTGGGCCGTACGAATCACTTATTTGGGACATATACATGGCTCGTTCAAAATGTCAAGAATCCCAAGAAACCAGATCTTAAACTCGGGAAAGGTGGGCCTGAACATTTGGTGACGCAATGTCAGATCGTTTTTTCTCGAGGTTGATCTCAGGCGGAAGTAAGGAAACAACGAGTTCTCGAGCTGACGTTTTCAGTGACAACACACACATCACCAACATGGTGCGCATGCAACTGGCAAACAATATCACAGATGCTGAAATATCATCTTGTAATCACTATCAACAACACCAGTTAATGTCATTCAATTGCAGATGCACATATGTCAGTAATGCTGGTCTCTGAATGTTTAATTTAGCCAAGATGATATGTTGTGGATGTGGAGGCTCTAAGTGGATGTGAAAAAAAGAAGAGAGCCACAATAAAACATTCATGATTCCAGACTGTTCTGGGATCTGTGTCGTTCATGCGCCAAAGCCCAGAACTTGGTTGTCTCGTCAGCAGTGTCGTCAGCTGCCTCGAGAGCCCCAGAGTCTGTGCTCCAACCTTCAGGACAAGCACCGTTGAGCGAATGGAGAACACACAGCTGCAGTATTTTTTTGTCTCAGACATTTTCTCTGGGCGTGTGCTTCCATTGCACGGAAAAGCAATTAATTAATATACTTAACTATCTGCTGGTTGGCTGCTGCTAACTACTGGGCCATCAGTGGTGTGCAAGGAGAGTTGAGACAGGAGAGCTTATTGACGTCATAACAGCGTAGTACGAAATGATGGCGAGGGGAGTACGGAAATTTTATTCTTCTTCTACGGTCATTATTGGAAGCACCAGGGAAGCATGCAATGCTACTTCCGCGAGGGTCGGAGTGTGGAACAGGTCATAGGATAGCGTGAATGTTTGTCAGCTGTCCTTAATTACCCCCAGCAATTACTGCTGACCAACAGCTGCAGTTAATTTGGCCACAAATTATCCATCATGGTGTGGCCCCCACTGACCATGCGCAAGGGAGTACAGAGATTGTATCCATCGCACCCACTGACCAATGACCATGCGCAAGGGAGTTAATTTTCCATCCACTCGTGTCCTCAGGCAACGCCCCCGTACTACACCGTGGCCAATGCATTTACCCCCGAGAGATTGTTCTTCTGTTGAGTTTCTTTGGTGGTGTGTGACCAAGAACACACCCACTAAACACTGCTATTGGTAATCCAGGTGGGCCATACTCAACGAATGGCACAGGCTGCTATGGGGCACCTAAGTCTCCACCCCTTCCGGGCGGCTTCTGGGGCTGGCAACGGAAAAACTTTTGACTGGGTTGTAATGGACTGATCAAAGCTATTTTCCGACCCACCTCGCATTTCCCCGTGGATCACACATATGCTGTGCCTCAGAATTAATAACAACCAATGGTGTGCTTGTTGACTTCACTTGGCAAGCGATTTTTGAGTTGTGAATGTGCAAAAATATGTAATTATTTGGACTACACAACAGACGTCGCATGTCCGACGTGCAGCCACTTAAGCCACGGTGCAGCGGTAGGGTTGGCTGTGCCTCGGTTCACGTCAGATATGCGAGGCGCAAGTGTAGTCTCCAACACAGTTTTGCACAAAAGCTAAAATAACGTTTCTTGCGTGCCGAAAATGAGTGGTCTTACGACGCAAATCCAAACCTTTCAAATTCACTGTCATCATATGTGAAATCCAGAGCACATGCCAAACTGGATGAGGATTTAGCTTGACTCGCTCCATTGACTCGCATTCAAAATTTTGCGAGCTCCTGCCCCATGTATCGGAAGTAGAAGGGCGTGACTTAGGTGCCCCATATATATCAGTTTTGTTTGAAGAAGGCCAGACGGCCGAAACGTCACTTCACCATTAAAACATGGAGCAGAGTGTGCGGCATTCCTTTCATTTTCTTTAACATTTACAGGCTGCTATATTAACAAGCATACTCATCCTCAGCCTCACTCGGGTTAAGAGTTATGAGGGTAAAGACAAGCAAATCAACCTGCGCAAATCCTTTTGCACAGCACTCTGTTCTTTTAAAAATCACTTTGTATCTGTTGGGCGCAAAACTCACTATCATGGGTAAACGGGCAGAAATATTTCAAACCTCCGGTCACTGCAATAAACCACACCGACAATTGCCTCCTTCTCTGTTGGGTTGTGGAACTGCCAATCTGCTGTAAACAAAGCTGACTTCACCATAGCCTATGTTAACAGTCTATCTCTCAACCTGTTGACACTCACAGAAATCTGTCTCAAACCTGAAAACAGTGCCACGCCTCGCGTAGCCCCCCTCTGATGAACCAATGAGGAGGTGCTCGAGCTAATTAACAGCTCTTGGAGCTACGCTCCTCTGTTGCCTGGCAAGAACAATAACTGTTCCTTTGAATACCACACAATCAGGAGCACCATGATACCGTCCATAAGGACCTTTGGGTGACTTTGGGCGATCCCAGAGTTAGGCTCTCCCTTAGTAGTCCTCTGTGATTTCAACACCCACGTAGAGAAAGCCTGTGGTGTGCCACAGACTTCAAGTCTCTCATCAGCTCATTTGACCTCCAGCTGGTCTGCTGCACTGATTCTCAAAAATGGGAACCAACTTGACCTGATTGTAACTAAAAACTGCAAAGCAGAGTTCATGACTCCACTACATTTATCAAACCACTTTAAAAATATATATATATTTTTTTAGAGCTTTTTGCCTTTTTTGCGTTTGCCTTTGACAGGAAACGAGTGGGACAGAGACACCACTTTTTTTAATCACCTTCACGAAATGCCTCCCGGAACTACCAGCCACCCCTTCACCTATGATCACATTCCACTGCAATCTTTCCAGACTGTCTCCTACCCACTTCACCTTCATTGTTGCCTCCGCCTTACCTTCTCATGGCACATTTTCCTCATAAGAGGGCAATGTTGCTACCAATGGCCTCAGCTCCACTCTGAGGTCCTCTCCGGATAGCATGTGTCCTCTATCCACCAAACCTGCACGCTCAATCCAGCCTCGTCTATGACCGACAGACTCCATCTGGGTCGCACACACTACTCTCAGAGCTGCAGAAAGAAAATGCCGCAAAACACACATTCCCTCCGATCTAGAGGCCTTTTGATCTCTTGGCCTCATTCTCTTCTTCTGTAACAACTGCTAGAACGGCATACTACAATGACAACATCAGCAGCACCGGAGTCATATATAAATTATTTTCCGCCTTCAAATTGCTGCTTACCCCTCCTCCACCTCCTGTTGCCACAAACCTCACTGCTGAAGCCTTTTCCTCTTTCTTTACGGAAAAAGTAGCTGCCATCAGAAAACTATTTTGTGACCCATGCAGTCACAACTCGCTACCTCCGGTTAAGGGCCCTACTACCTCCGAAAACGCTCTCTGTCTGCCCTGGTCAGTGGCACAACTCTTTATGACTTTACTCCATTCTCTGAGGGCGATGTACAGGTATCTAAAATCATCATTGGTAGCCGCCCTACTTCCTTCCTGCTGGACCTGGTCGCCACAAACTTGCTGCAAGCTATATCCCCAACAGTGGTCCTAGCAGTCATCTGTGATGAATGCCTGTCTTTCCTCTGGCATATTTCCATCTGCCTTTAAACAGGCGAGGGTAACACTTATACCAAAAAAGTGTACACTCAACCCGCTCAGGTTGAAAACTATCAGTTCGGTTTTGCTACTTCCATTCTGATGTTGAAAGGACAGTTGCAAAAGAGGTCACTGATTTCCTAACTCAAAATGACCTAGTTGACAGAATACAGACTAGTTTCAGAAGTGGCCACTCTGCTGAAACTGCCTTGCTTTCAGTAACCAATGCTTTGAGGGCTGCCAGAGATGAAGGACAATCTTCAGTACTTATCCTGCACAACCCATCTGCTGCCTTCGATACGGTCAACCATAACATGCATCTTACTATACTCTCAAACATGGGCATCACAGGCACCGTCCACTCGTCGTTAAATGCTATCTTACTATGCGCTCATTTAATGTGTCATTGCAAGGACCACTGTCCTCAACTCATAGCCTCTCCACAGGGTGCCCCAAGGGTTGGTGCTGGAGTCTCTCCTATTTGCCATGCTATCTGCTCCCACAACTTGCCATACCTCTGTTATGCTGGCACACAGCTTAGGGACTCTGCAGTCTCTGCAATAAAGCCTTGTGCAATAAAGAACTCTGATCATCCTCCGGTGTTCATCCAACGCAAAAGGCCACGTCTTGTCAACCCGCATTTGCTTCGGGTGTCCGCTTGAATTAGGCACAAGGCCCTGACCCTTGCCTACAACGCAGGTTTTGCTCCAGCTTACCTGAAGGCTATGCTAAAGCCATATGTTCCTTTCAGGGTGTTAAGTTCCTTTAGTACCATCCGTCTAGCCTCACCCTCTACTCACAGAAGGGGAACCCAGTCCAAACGGGTTTCTGTCTTTGTCCCTCAATGGTGGAATAAGCTACCAGTTGCTAAAAGAGCAGGGTCATCCATCTCAACCGTCATGAAGCTTGTGAAGACTCATCTCTTCCAAGAGAGCGTCCCTGCTTAATACAACTAACTCTACTCATCTCTAATTCTGGGCACTAGCTTGCACTTCTATCAGTAGTCCCTTCACTATCTATATATGACTGCTGTTTATCTGTTCTTCACTGTTTGTATACTGCTGTACTCTGTGTTGACCCTGCAATCTGTACTTGCTTGAATGCCCTGTTTGAAACCTGGGACTAACTATGACATGCCAAGCCAGAAAAGAGTGCGTGGGTGTGCTGCTTTGAGGTATTCTGTTCTGTAGGTGTGTGTGTTTGCAGGGTATGGCAACAAAGCGCTGACAAGACGCACAAGAAGACGAAAATAGCAAATGCAAGACCACACACACAAAGATCTTTTCAAGAAAGGGCGCCTCTTCCATTTTTGTTGGACGATAGTCTGTGCAGGTCTCGTCATTTGTGTGTGGTCTCCTTTTTCAGTCCATTCAGTGTGGGTGTGCGTGCGTATTGAATGTGCCAGTGTGTGCGTTTGTGCATGTGTGTGTGAGAGCCTGACCTCTCTTGTCCGTGTGCAGGTGTCTGCTATGGGTCTGGACCCCTCGGGAGCTCGGCTGGTTACCGGTGGTTACGACTACGATGTCAAATTCTGGGACTTTGCAGGCATGGACGCGGCACTGAATGCCTTCAGATCCCTGCAACCATGTGAATGGTGAGCTCTTTCTTTCTTTCTTTCTTTTTGTTTGTTTGTTTCTTTCTTTCCGTCTTTCTTTCTGTCTTTCAGTCTGACCAGTGTTTTCTGGGATATTCACTCAAAAATGCAAGCTTGAATATTGGTGATGCCATCATTTTGCCCTTTTTGCAGTTTTTTTTGGACAGCCTTTAAAGGTGCACTGTGTAGAATGTGGCCAGAATGGGTACTGCAACTATGCTGCTCATTGAAACTGTGCTGCCTATTACCAAATTTTTATCTTTTCATGAATATTTACTGAATAATAAATAAACCCATATTTGCTAGTGTAATCAAAGTACAGTAAGTACATTTTGCAGCTAAAAATGTCTATTTCTGGAAATTCAAAATGGCAGACCATGGAGAAGATCCCCCTTTTCGTGTATGAAAAGTGCAATTATCCCAGTCATATTGAATAGTAAGAATTTGGTGGTGGTGTTAAGTATTCATGAAAAAGGTAACATTTGTGAATCAGCAGCATGAATTCTGGAAATTAACTACAAAAAATATTACACAGTGCACCTTTAAATAAATTCAGTGTCGCAGACATTTGCATACACGTGACTTCATGCTTTATTTTATATTTATTTTTTGTCTTAAATGGGTCTTTCTCGTCAGGTATAGAACTTTTTAGGAAAGCCCATTCTTATATGCTCTGTCATCTATCTTTTTAGCCTCGCCTCTCCTCGCCTCTCCTCTCCTCTCCTCTCCTCTCCTCTCCTCTCCTCTCCTCTCCTCTCCTCTCCTCTCCTCTCCTCTCCTCTCCTCTCCTCTCCTCTCCTGTGTCTATCCCTGTGTCCGTGTGATTGCTGTAGGGCTTCTGGGTTTGGTGTTTATACTGAAGTGGATTCATGTTTGTGGAATAGGCCCCCGTGCTTCCTCTCCTAACTAATCAGCCCACTAGGCTAAATGGACCCAGATGCACGCTCCGCCCGATCGCCCGCCCGTGCGTGCGTGCGTGCGTTGTTTGTGTGTGTGCGTTTTGTTTGTGTATCAGTGCACATGTGTTTCTGTGACTGCTACTACAGAAGCCGTACAAGATGTGTGTGTGTATACAATGTGTGTGTACTACACTGTGTGTGTGTGTGTTTGCGCACGTCTGTCCATCCATCTGTCATTGTCTGTTTGCACGGCACGCACACTATTCTGCTCCTCTCCCGTAACGTAGCAGCAGCAGTTAGTTAGTCACAGTGTGAAGCGAAGTGTCTCGTGGGACTGACAGCCAATGGGGCTTGAGTATCTGCCGGTGATTAGCTGAGCACTGTGCCTCGGCTCGGCTCATTGGCTCCGATGACAGTCCCCTGGAAGTCAACCCAAGCCCCCCACCCCTCAGCCTTCATCTTCATCTGCCCAGCTCCAGTAGCATCTCGTTGGGGGTCGGTGCCGGTGACAAGCACTTTCTGCATGGAGGCTTTTGGTTGTAGAGAAGACATATGGGGTCATTCCACGCCAAATCAACAAGAGCCCGCACACTTAGGTCTCAAAAAATTCTGAAAATATTACCAAGTGTACCCATGGTACTTAAGAGAAGCACTGTAAATTTATTTGAATGTAAGACGTATACTCTCCGTGTTACAGCCAATTTTACTGGGGGAGGGGGGTGCCCATTTTGTTCACACTCTTTTTTTGGTCAAAGTTCACAAGCCCGTAGCTCAATAACTAAACCATGTAGGAAGCTCAAATTTGGCATGCTGGTACATAGATAGGAATAGTTTGTTGCAAAAATTTCAGTTTTGGTCTGTATGATCCTGCATCGTCATGGCATTCCCTCAAAGATGATACAAATTCTACTGGAGTTTTTGGCTGTGCTCTGTTTAGGCCTTCAGAAGACATATTTGTGCCCAACATAGCCTCTTGATTTTTTCCCCTTGTAGAGACAAGTAGGAACACTCTCATAAAAAGCTATAAATAGAAAGGAAACCCCATCAGTGTTTGACCAGAAGACCTCACAAGTCTGACAAATCATTTTGGGTGTCATTTTCAGAGCTCCAGAACCCCTTGTGGGATTGTCCACAGATTTTTATTTTATTTTTTTCTTCATTCTCCATGAATTTTTCTTTTTAAAAATGCAAATGAGACTTGTCTTATGTGATGTTTTCTTTTGTAATTTCGAACCTGAACATGGGCAACATGCACATTGAGGGCAATATGTTTTCTATGCGTTCCTTCCGCTGCCATCTGCTGGTCAAAAAAAGTAACAACATGAGTCCTTGTGCCTGACCTACTGTCTCTTTTGGTGTGCAAACCTGCTCCCACATTGAACGCTCCTGAAATCATTGAAATTGAAAGGGATACCTGCACCCCTGCACAGGGACTCTCGGGTGATCATGTCTGGACAAAATTTGCATTTGATTATTTAGTCTTTACATTAAATGTTATCGAAATCATGTTGCTCTCTTTTTGCATTTTGCCCATGTTCAGGGTGGAAATTACAAAAGAAAACATCACATAAGACAAGTCTCATTGGCATTTTTAAAAAGAAGACTTCATGGAGAATGAAGAAAAATATAAAATAAAAATCTGTGGACAATCCCACAAGGTGTTCTGGTGCTCTGAAAATGACACCCAAAATGATTTGTCAGACTTGTGAGGTCTTCTGGTCAAACACTGATGGGGTTTCCTTTCTATTTATAGATTTTTATGAGAGTGTTTCTACTTGTATCTACAAGTGGAAAAATCATGAGTCTATGTTGGGCACAAATATGTCTTCTGAAGGCCTAAACAGAGCACAGCCAAAAACTCCTGTACAATTTGTATCATCTTTGAGGGAATGCCATGACGATGCAGGATCATACAGACCAAAACTGAAATTTTTGCAACAAACTATTCCTATCTATGTACCAGCATGCCAAATTTGAGCTTCCTACATGGTTTAGTTATTGAGCTACGGGCTTGTGAACTTTGACAAAAAAAAGAGTGTGAACAAAATGGGCACCCCCCTCCCCCAGTAAAATTAGCTGTAACACGGAGAGTATACATCTTACATTCAAATAAATTTACAGTGCCTCTCTTAAGTACCATGGGTACACTTGGTAATATTTTCAGAATTTTTTGAGACCTAAGTGCGCGGGCTCTTGTTGATTTGGCGTGGAATGACCCTATGGTGGCTAACTGGTGGTGTGTGCATGTGTGTTGAAGAATGTATGTGTGTGTTGTGTCTGTGTTGAAGAATGCACAGTATTGTACAGTATGTGTTTTTGTCTTTGTTGAATACGTGCGTTTTGTCTCTGTTGAAGACTGTGCATGTGTGTGTTGAGGGTGTTTAGTCTTCATTGCACTGCTTGTGTTTTGTGTTTTCTTGCGTGTGCGTGTGCGTGTGTGTGTGTGTGTGTGTGTGTGTGTGTGTGTGTGTGTGTGTGTGTGTGTGTGTGTGTGTGTGTGTGTGTGTGTGTGTGTGTGTGTGTGTGTGTGTGTGTGTGTGTGTGTGTGTGTGTGTGTGTGTTTTTCTCTTGAAGAATGTTTACCCCGGTGTGTGTGTGTCTTTATTTAGTCTTTGTTGCTGTTGTTTGTGCCTCATGTCCGTTGAGGAGTGTGAATCTCCTGCTCCTCAGCCGGTGGCCCTGAGCGCTGAGGGATACGGTGAGGTGCTCCCTCCATGCGTGACTCACCGCCAAAAAGAGCATCTGCCAAAAGTCCCTCCAGTCACCCACAGAGTCCACAAACAGACTTCACTTTTTTCTCTATTTCCCTCTCCCTGTTTCATTTGATCTATCGTTGTCTCTGTACAGTTCCCTCATTCTGTTTCTGTCTAAATCTCTGTCTCTGTCTCTGTCTCTGTCTCTGTCTCTCTCTCTCTCTCTCTCTCTCTCTCTCTCTCTCTCTCTCTCTCTCCATTTCTGTTTTCGTCTGTATATCTTTCTCACTCTCTATTTCCCTCATTCTGTTTCTCTCTGCCTCTCTCTCCTCTGTCCTCCTAGTCCATGCTTCTGTTCTTTCCTGCCAAGAGCACACTATAAATGAAGAGCTTGTCACGTTAAATGTGAGAATGAGATATTGGACTGGATCTCTCTCTTGGACTGGATTCCTTACCTAATTTTTCCTCTCACAATCTCTTTACAGATCATTCATCTTTTTCCATCAATGGACTAGGGCAATTTCTTCCCCTCAGTGGTCTTTCTCTCTTATCTCTGTCTCCCCTCCTTATCTCTCTCCACTTTCTTTCTATTCTTCTATACCTTTTCTACCCTCTCTGTCTCTGTCTCTGTCTCTGTCTCTCTCTGTCTCTCTCTGTCTCTCTCTCTCTCTCTCTCTCTCTCTCTCTCTCTCTCTCTCTCTCTCTCTCTCTCTCTCCAACTCTGATTTGTTACTGCCTGTGTTTATCCTCGCTGGCTGAGATTCCCTCTAACATGTCCTGTGGGTTTCCTCTATGTTTTTCTTACATGTGTAAGTGCTCAAGTAAGCACAAGTACTCTTGTTTTTGCGGTTTCTTTCTTTCTCTCTTTTTTGAGTGGGTGTGGGAGAGGGTGGTTGTTATTGTTTGTGATACCATGACAACAGTGGATCTTGATTCCGCCATCTTGTTTCCACCTTTTAAAAAGGAGCTTATGCAACACAATCCTGGCCTTGCCTTGCACAGGCCTAAGTTGACAGATGTTTCTGTGTAGAGGATGATAAGAGGTGTGTTACTGCCGTCAAAAGGAGACCCGAGGGCTCGACTTAAACTCAAACTGCAGGTAGATCCATGGACCTGACTGAGTTCACGGTTCGTTGAGTCAGTTTTTGGAAAAGGGTCAGGCGTTTTGGAAATGATCCTGTGTTTTTTTTGCTCGGGTGACATCATATCAATACAATCAAAACAGTAGGTTTAAAGGGGAGTGATTCGATGATTGACACAAAAATGCAACAGAATTTTGGCTTTAACTCTTTGAGGCCACATGGAAACACGCTTCTTTGGCTTGGCTTCTCGCTATATTGTCCCAATTTTGCTATGTCTTTGCGGTTACAAACCGATTTTAGAATCTTTAATAGAATATCGCTTGGTTCTTGGCAAGCTGCACTTAGGTTTATTATCCCTCTTGGGGCTCACAAACTGGCCTTGAGGCTACTAGAAAACCTTTTGGTTCTTGGCAAGCTCTTGGCCTTACTACTCCTCCTTCCTTGTCCCCATTCTCATTTCCTCCATTTAGTTAGTCACTGAGAGACAAGGGAGTCACAGAACTCCTGCACGGCATCACCAGCCATGTTCTGCTGGTAGTGGTTGGTAACATCCGAGCCAAGATCACTTGGTTCATGGCACGCTCCAATGAGTGCGCATACATGCAGTTCAGTATCCCGAATATGATCGGGATATTAAGTATCCAGAATTTGTGTTACACTTCAGTATCCCCAATAAGCCCTTATTCGGTATACTGAGAATTCGGGATATGCTAGATGGAGTATTCCGAAAGAAGCCGGGATACTTACGCATGTACACATCTTATCCGGAATACAGGGGCTTCCCATAGAATGCTGTTGCCGGTATCCAGGCCACACGCATTTGACGAGAATTCTATAACGGCCAAGAATGTGGACTAGCATGTTCTGTGCTCACATATAAACACCTTATCCCGAATATGATCATAACCGAGATATGCCTCATATTCGGCATACTGAACTGCATGTATATGCACTCAATGTTGATTATTGCTCTTGGTTCTCAGAAACAGGGCTTTTTAGTCTACAGCAGGTGGACATTGAGTTTGATAATTTTCATGCAAAACTGTGAGGTGTAGTTCGTTTACTTCCAATTGAGGGAGCAATCCAAAATGAATTCCAATGGAAGATGGAACACACTTTGTCATTTCAAGTGAGATGGTCATAGTAAAAGTCTACCTACTTTACCAGAAGACCACTTGGTTATTGGACTAGCCATTCATCTCCCTGCTTTCTTATTTATTTATTCTGTTAGCCACGTGATCATGTGTCCGCATTACAGCATCATCAGAGATGGTGCTGGTGGTGGTTGCTGATGCCAGCATGATGCCAGCATGATGCCTAGATCTCTTGTTTCCTGCCAAGCTGTCATGGTTGGCTGTTGACTGTTTCTCTTTGACCCCACACAGGCCTTGAGCCTACCAGAAGACCTCTTGGTAGTGGGCTTGGCTGTTCACCTGTCTCCCCTGTGTCCTTTTCTCTCTTAAGGGGGATTCATACTTGTCGTGACTGGCGCTACCCTCCTTCATACTTCACTCGCGACCTCACTCGCGACCTCACTCGCGCCGTCACGTGACCCAAAATGACGTCACACGCCGTGTCGCGAGCTGCCGTGGCGCGACGTCGTGCACCCCAGATTTTTTGTAACTTGTCGTGCGCCACCAGCGACCATGCAGGTAGGCAGACAAAGCAGGAGTTGCGAAGAGAGGCTACAACTACTGTAGGCTACTACAGAATGGATCCTGCATCATTTTGAGGATAATAAAATGTCCTAGAGAGTTATTTTATCTTCTCTCTTAAATGTTGTTCAGTGAAACAATTGTTTACTTTGTTCAGAAGCACGTTGTGTTCGGCGATCTATTTATAAATTCTGCCGCCAGAACAATGCTCTCACATGGTCTTGGAATGGTCTGGCAATGTAGGCTACAACAAAAAATATATGTTTCAATGTGGTAAGTCACAAGTCAGACGTTCAGTAGCCCTACAGCAGCCGTGTTTGGCTTTCTATTTTATACATCCGTAGAACTCACGCTGCGAGTTGCGAAAGGTACTGCCGTTTCTCTCATGAACAGCAGAGGGCACTTCCGACAATGCGAGCGAAAGCCTTCTGAAGTATGAATAGTCTGTCGCAAGTGATGACGTCATTAATGGTTCTCGCGCCACACACGACAAAATGCGCACGTGAAGTATGCAGAGCCCTTTAGCCACCAGATCAAGTCTCGGCAGTGCAGCTGCACAGGTGAAGCATCACTGGTGATGCTTTACATTACTGACGTTTAGTCTACCAGAAGATGTCGATTAATCTCTCTCCCCTGTGCATTTTTCTCTCTTATCCAGCAGATGAAATATCTGCAGTTCATAATCACTTGTGATGTTCTGCTGGTGGTAGCTGGTATTTGGCCTGTGGTCTACAAGACCACTATTCATCTCCTCTGTCTCCTCTTCTCTCCAGGTCACCAGATGAACTCTCTGCAGCATAGCATAGCATCACCGGAGATGTTCTGGTGCTAGTGTTGGTTATAGTGAAGTCCAGGCCAACGTTATTAATAACCTCTCTCCCCTGTGTCCGTCTTCTGTCTTAGCCACCAGATCAAGTCACTGCAGTACAGCATCACTGGTGACGTGCTGCTGGTGGTGGCTGGTAACGCGCAGGCCAAGGTGCTGGATCGCGATGGCTTCCAGGTGATGGAGTGCGTGAAGGGGGACCAGTACATCGTGGACATGGCCAACACCAAGGTAAGCTGAGTGGGCTCCACTGCCGCCGAGAGGCATTCTACATGGGTAAGCGGTTAGGGCGACAGACTTCTAGCCCAAAGGTTGCCGGTTCGACTCCCGACCCGCCAGGTTGGTCGGGGAAGTAATTAACCAGTGCTGTCTAGAGCTGGGCGGTGTATGGTTAAAAAACCGTGATCTCGGTTTACACTACACAAGGTTCTCTTTTTGATGAGAGACGATTTTGTTGTTGTTGTTTAGCCTACTATGTTATGTGCTTGAGCTTCATACTCCGTGTCACATTTCCAAAGATTCTTCTAATTCATCCTGACACTTCATTTCAACTCTGCAAAGTCCACTGTTGTTGCTGTTCTACTAGGGAATGTCACCACAATGCAAGATGTTGATTGAACTA
>NC_085868.1:15653332-15660832 GCF_034702125.1 Engraulis encrasicolus | reverse complement strand
TAGAAAGTGGAGTGTGCGTGTGTTTGTTCATAAATCAATGGTGATGGCATTGCAGGTGTTGGGCAATTTGTCTGCAATTTTGTGAAAAATTGGCTTTCATTTTATTTCAACAGCATTGTCTGGACTGTGATTAAAGACGTCTGCTTCACTGGAGCAGTTTGTTTGTAATGGAGGGTCACAGACGTGGCCATAGTCCACAGTGGCTATTGCTGGCATCCAAACAAAGTAAAGCCAAATAACAACATGGAAAAATTATGGCATAATGGTTTAATAATATTTGTAATGGTAATGTATATTATTTGTCATTATGATGAATTGTGATTTGCAGGCCTACAAGGCTATGCTCTGCAGTGGCTAGTGCTGCCATCCAAAGATCATAAAGCCAAATAAGATCATGTAAAATTTCAAAAAGATGAAATAATGACGTGATTTTTATTGGAATATTTGTAAAACTAACTGTTATTTGGCCAATCTGCCATGCTTAACAATGTCAGCTGATGTCCAAAGATAACAAAACCAACTAGCGATATGATGATTGATAATTATTATTGAATCAATCCATAATAATTGAATCAATTATTACAGTATAGTTGTGGTAGGTTATTATAAATTGCTACCTAATATTTTACAATATTTAGTATTATGTATTGATTAATTGGGCTTTTTTTTACCTCCTGCAGGGTCACACTGCTATGCTCAACAGTGGCTGCTGGCATCCCAAGATCAAGGAGGAGTTCCTCACCTGCTCCAATGATGGGTAAGTCCAGTTCAACTCTGTTTCCATTGGACTAGAGGAGTAATGCGTAAGTCATTTCTGAGAGAGATTTACAATGGGCTCAAACTATAGCATTAAAACAAATCTTGGTTAATTTTAATATCTGGTCAACAGGTAAGTCTTCCAAGTGTGTAATCGGTTTGTTGATTAGATTCCAAACTGTTAGTAAACACTAGTATCCATAGAGCTGAATGAGACCTTTATGATTGTTAAAACTCCTCTTTTGCTTTCATGCCCTTGCTATTTGCTCTTGCGCCCTTGCTCTTGTTGTATTGCTGTGTAGGAAATTATTTAAAGGCAATAAAAGGTCTGGATTTACCACCCTGCCCCCAGGCCACAAACCTCTTATACTCTAATCGGGTTCTCAAGGCATTGCCTTTTAAAAGTTAACTCGAAATGTCTCCCAAGAATCGGCAGTGGAAAGTAAAATGTCACGAAAGCCCCCAAATTGATCTCCTTTGCCACCGGCCAATTTCCACTTTGCAAGTCACCCTCAACTTTAGAAGCTGGACTTCAGTCGGCCGGAGAGACCAGATGGCATGCTTTGGCATGCGACTGAATCGGAACAGGAACAAGGAAGCCGGCTCACGGTCACTCGCTGTGGGCAAGATGAAATGTCAGCTTGACGGATGTGTGTTTGACTCAATTAAAGTTGCAGTGTGTGTGTCTGTGTGTGTGTCTGTGTGTCTGTGTGTGTCTGTGTGTGTCTGTGTGTGTCTGTGTGTGTGTGTCATTCAGCTGGTGTTGCATAAAATGCTGGTGATATTTGAGATCTGGTTTCCTGAACACCACTCCCCCTTTCTCTGCCGGTGACACAATGTTTCTCCCCGGTAGAATTTAGAAACTCAGTCTTTCTATTTTAGAAGAAACAGACCCTCAATACAAAAAAAGACAAAGAAATCCCAGACATGCAGAAAGGCATACTGTACATTCTTAAATGCTCAAGTCCAGTCACTTTTATTAGTAGAAACACCAAACACAGAAATGCACACACATCTGCAAGGAAATCCAGCCACTTAGGAGACTCAACTGAAACATTATATTGAACTGAAATGTTCATTCCCTAATGTCTTTGAAGATTCTCATTTATGCATGTCAGGTCAAGTTTTTTCTACACTTGTTTAAGCTTCCTACATTAGTTGCCATGTTTGTATTCATGGGAGGTAGATAGATTTACATAGATTCTACATAATATAGACTATTTGGCACGAAGAGGTTTAGTTGGAGGGCTTTGGAGCCCTACCACACCTTTTCACCCTTCTCTCCTGACAAGAATCGTAACACCCTTGCCCTAGGCACATACAAACAGCTAAGCTAATCACTACAAAGTGGCTACTGCCAGACTCCGAAATCCTGCTGCCAGATCTGTCTCAATAGCTAAACGCTAAATTATAAGGCAGTCGAAAAAGTGGGTGTCTTTCTTGAATAAAGTGGAGCGTTCCTTTTAGGCCCACCCCTCTCTGCTTTCAAGGCGCTTCATTAAAAAGACTCCCCACTGGCCCTGTGTGTGCGCGTGTGTGCGCGTGCGTGTGCGTGCGTGTGTGTGCGTGTGTGTGCGTGTGTGTGCGTGTGTGTGCGTGTGTGTGCGTGTGTGTGCGCGTGTGCTCGTGTGCGCGTGTGTGCGTGCGTGCGTGCGTGCGCGCGTGCGTGTCTACATCTGCATGTGCGACTGTGCGTGTCTGCCCAGGATTGTGTGAGTAATTCATGGATGGGTAAACTAAATAGACTAAATATCAAAGATCAAAATGGTATTTGGAGGGAACAAAGAAGCGAAAGGAAAATGAAGTGGAATTGGATATTCGTCATTATACCCCATTCCTCAGCGCTTCCAGACATCACTCCAGTTGCCGTATAAGTAAGGGTTAACGTTCGGCGAGAAGGTCGCTACCGTGGAATAGCAGCACGACAGAGAGAATCTTTAGACCCCGACGCGGAGCGGAGGGGTCTTGTTCTCTCTGAAGTGCTGCTATTCCACAAAGCGACCGACTCGCCGAAAGTTAACCCGCTTATTATATGGATATACTTAAATGATTCACACATGGCGGGGACATTTCTTTAGGCCTATTTAATGTTAAGATTGTTGCTGCGCAAAACAAAACAGTGCCGTTGTGGAACACCGCTCGGCAACAGCTAGGTAGCCAGGACAACAGGTGTTGTCTATCACAGCAGCTGATTAGAGTCTTGTTGAAAAGTCGGTTTAGCAGTGAAAAGTCTTGTTGCCATTGACAGCGGTCTGTTATAGACCAACCCGTCCGTTATCGAAAAATAACAGACGTGCGAACGTTGGGTAGCCCCGTTGAAATGAATGGAGCATTCGACCGATGACGTCACAACCATATAATAAACAGAGATATTCTATAGAGATATGCCAACATAATAGGTTTCTATGGGCACCTAACGCGACCAGGTTCCGGTCTGCCTAAAGGGCCGTGTCATAATGCTCCTACAATGAAAAGAACAGTCCTTAGGTCTGCCTAGGTCTGCCTAAGGGGGGCCATAATAGAACCAGGAAACAATGGGCCAATGGAACCTCTCTCTCTCTACTCTCTCTGGTATAAACTTGGTGGTGCTGGTGTTCTCGGTTGTGACATGCTGAAGATGGCGTACAGCCAAAACATGCCAGCTTGCTGATCATGTGCCAATAAATCCGCATTTGAAAAATGACAAGTGTGCTCTTAGAAAACCTATTTGCATTTATGCTCTATGTCTTACACCAGAAGAAGCATTTTTTTCAAAAATATTTTTGGGAAATGTCGTGTGCCTGTGGTTGTTGTTGAATCCACTTAAAGACTTGACTGCTTGTCATCTCCTCGGTGCTACCAGTAGGGAGTACCCTTCACCAACACTTCACTGACTCTCAACCTGCTGCTTCTAAGCATACGCTGCTCTTCCTCTCCCTCCACCGTCACACCACTCAACCCCAACTTGCCTTACTTTTTTGTATTACACTTCATTTTAAAGACCCTGTTACAATAATTTGGTACAGATAAAAAAAGTATGCAACAGCACACTGTATTATGCATTTGCAATGCGCTTTAGTATTATGGTTTGTGCAAGTACATAATATTGCATGTTGTTGATACTTGCGCTATCAAAGTACAAAATAAAAGTCTTGGCTATAACAATGTTTGGTCATGAATATACTTGAACTTGACCAGTTAATTAACTAACTTTTTTCGCTTTGTGAAAACGACAAGAACATTGCAGAACCTTGTAAGCAAAAGCAAAACACTCCCTGTCTTTCACAGATGTTGAATGTTTTGTATTACCTTTTGAGGGATATAGCATGTGAAGCCTGCAATGGATTGAGAGGAGTTGCTTGGAAGCAATACTAGCAGACACCTTCTATTCTCTTGCAACACTCTTACTCTTGAAAGTCCACAAAGACATTACCTAGATGTTGAACATGTGTTGAGTGTGTGTGTGCCAGTGTCTTTGTGTGTCTGAGTGTGTGTGTGTGCACAAGCTTGTAGTGTGTGTGCGTGTGTGTGTGCCTGTGTGTTTACGTGTACGTGTGTGTACATGTGTGTGTGGGTGTGTGTGTTTGTCTACCTGTGTGTTTCTGTGCCTGTAGTCCTGTCATTGTAACGGCTGGAGTTGCTGGTGAGTGTAACAGCTTGTGACAGGGCTGTGGTGCTGAAAGCTAGACCCAGTCTGGACCAAGTGAAAACACTCTCCACCCTCGCACACTAACCAAGCACACAGACACACACAGACACACACAGACACACACACACACACAGACAAACACACACACTGCCATACAGTCTTTCACGCACACACTGTTGTACACGCAACACACAAACACTACTGTACACACACACACGCACTACTGCACTACACTACACATTTATAGCATATGTACTGCTGTGGACACACACACAGATGCATATTTACACAGACACACACACACACACACACACACACACACACACACACACACACACACACACACACACACACACACACACACACACACACACACACACACACACACACACACACACACACACAGTGACTGTGCGATACAGATGTGCTGAGCTGCGTGCCCCCAGATGTGCGGCTGGCTGCTTTGTTTGCCTTTCATTTGCGATCTGGAAACAGTCCCGTGGCACGTCAGCGGCCAGCAGTGGGTGTGGGCCGCAAGTCAGCTGCAGTCTGCATTTGTGTGTGTGTGTGTGTGTGTGTGTGTGTGTGTGTGTGTGTGTGTGTGTGTGTGTGTGTGTGTGTGTGTGTGTGTGTGTGTGTGTGTGTGCGTGTGTGCATGTGTGTGTGTGCATGTGTGTGTGTGCATGTGTGTGTGTGCATGTGTGTGTGCGCATGTGTGTGTGCGCATGTCTGTGTGCATGTGTGTGTGTGTGTGTGTGTGTGTGCATGTGTGTGTGCATGTGTGTGTGTGTAACACACAGAGAAACAGAAAAACACACGCTCACACGCTCACGGACTCACGGACGTGTGTGTGTGTGTGTGTGTGTGTGTGCGTGTGTGTGTGTGTGTGTTGGTGTCTCTGTATGGTACTGTATGTGTATGCGTGTGTTTTTTTTGTGTGCCCCTGGTGATGGAGGGTTACTTGGGGGCGACAGTAGTGGCCTCTCTGTGATCCATCAGTGTGGTCTGACTCTGACGCACGCACGCACGCTTTTCTCGCTCTCTCCCTCTCGTTCGCGCTCTCTCTTGTTCGCTCTCTCTCTCTCTTGCCCTCAATCTCTCACTCGACCACACACACACACACACACACACACCTACAAGCATACGTGCATGTCGACACGCCCGCTCCCTCCCCTCTTCTCCAGCTCAAAAACAACAGCAGCAGCAGCAGCAGCAACTCTCCTCTAACCTCCCTGTGTAGTCATAGCAGAGGGTGATGCGGTTTTGGTCGTGTTTAAGTCTGACAATGTACAGCTGTGTATGTGTGTATGTCTCTGTGCCTGCATGCATACTGTACTGCATATTTGGTGTGTGTGTGTGTGTGTGCGTGCGCGCGCATGTGCGTGCACAGGAATACTCTAGGCCTACATTTGTTCCTTGAGGGGTTAGAATCCATTTTGTATATGTGTTCTTTGTCTGCCTAACTACAGATATTGTCTAGTCAGTGGTTTTTGATTGTGTGAGTTTCTTTGTGTGTGTTGTGCATATCTCCATGTAGCTGGGTCTCTTAGCGTCCAAAAAGGGCCTAATCGTTACGCGCTGGATAGAAGCACCAAAATCGGTGTAGACCTTCCTTAGGGTGTTCTCCATCATTTCAGAAGGGGTGCCCCAAATTTCAATTTCATTAAGGTCATTTTTATGGGGTAAATCCAAGATGGCTGCCCAAAACCAGCCAATAGTAGTAAAATGCTGTACTGCCTAGACATAATGGTGTTATGGGCCAATCCACCTATTTGTGTGTGATGTATACAAACTGAACTTTGAAAATATGTGCAAAACTTACCATAAAAACAATGTTATATATGTCTTATTTAGATTCAAAAACAGGAAAATCATAAAAACCATGGTCAGAATGAGATCACTCTACAATTGAGAGCTCATTTCTGGGCATTTAGCTATTGAACCAACATTCATTAAGAGTTTTAAAAATTTGCAGTGGGTCATATCTATAACATCCAAACAGAAAATTGTGGTTAGAACATTTAGGGGAGAAGAGATAAACCCTTGAACTGGGCCACACATAACTGTCAAAAATGTTAGCATGCTAGCATTAGCAGGTTCAGACACTCAGTCTGCTCTTCAGATAAAGATGGCAAACAATAATTTTAATCCCACTTACACATGCGCGCACACACACAAACTACTACTACTTCCTTAGGACCCCCTCAATGATTTAACCCTAGGAGTCCAACTGAAATATATGCATATCAATCAAGTCAATAATACATGTACATATCAAGTGTCAGTGACAGCTGTCAAATGACAAATGTATGCTGATTAATGTTCAGATATGTATATCGCAGTCCTAAGTGTACAATGGAGTGATAAGGGCATTTATGCTTAGGAAATTATGAATAATCAAAATGCAATACACCATACATACAGTATATTGACAGATACTTTGTTTTAAAAGAGCAAAATGGTAACATGTCTGTTTTTCCATCTACTTTTAGCTTTAATCTAGATGACATGTTGGCTACCTAACCACTTAATTTATTGTTTGCTCGTTATTTTTTATTTGTGGGTGTGGTCCTGTTTAAAACATGTCTGCCTGCCTTCCCTCTCTCACATAGGCTACTAAAGTAGTGTGGAAATCCTATTGGCTTTGGAGGGCTAACGTCTATAAGACTATACTGTACTCTACTGTATTGCACTGTACTGTACTGTACTCTACTATACTGTACTGTACTGTACTGTACTGTACTGTACTGTACTGTACTGTGATATACTGTACTGTACTCTACTGCACCGTGCAGTATGCTACTGTACTGTACTGTACTGTACTGTACTGTACTGTACTGTACTAGACTGCACCGTACTGTATGCTACTGTACTGTACTTAACTAGACTCCACCGTACTTTATGCTACTGTACTGTACTGTACTGTACTTTACTTTACTGTACTGCACCGTACTGTATGCTACTGTACTGTACTGCACCGTACTGTATGCTACTGTACTGTACTGTACTATACTCTACTGTACTTTATTATACTGCACCATTCTGTATGCTACTGTACTGTACTGCACTCCACTGCACTGCACTGTACTGTACTGTACTGTACAGTACAACTATAG
>NC_085868.1:15588332-15648332 GCF_034702125.1 Engraulis encrasicolus | reverse complement strand
AAATGCCCGTGAGCAAATATCAAACTAGCTGAGGTGTAATAGGCCTATGGGCTAAACACTTTGGGAAGTTTTGACAATGAATTGGATGGGCATTTCCAGAGGAATTTTGGAGAGGTGTTGTAGTCAACTGGTGGTCACAGCTTCTGGTAAGTCATGATTTTATTTATTGGCACCGCCGTGTGCTTTACATCTGTATTCAATGGTCGCATAGCACCGCCGAGAGAGACGTTTGTTTTGTTCAGCTTGTGGTGTCAAGGTAGTAATAAAAGTGGTATTAACAGCGATATGTTGGCTTGGGCATGCACATACACGGTCTTAAACCCATTGGAGGAGCTAACTTGTTGTGAGGAGAAGTCTCATCACTTTGGTGATCAAAAACAGACCAACTAAGCAAGGAATTAGGTGAATTTAAAGTGCGACGGAAGAAGGGAATGTCACCAAAATTGTGCACCGTGTCAGGTAAGAAGTGACTTGTGTTTCTTGCGGTGGAGATTGGATTCGTAGTAGCACATTGGTAGGCTAGGTCTTGCCTATTGCTGGTGAAGTCTATCTTAGCCTCGGAGTTGGCTATGGGGTGAATCTATAGCACAGCCGATGGTGTGCGTGGCTTGTCTATCATAGGCCTATAACTGTTGCCAAAGTTGACCGCGGTATGAAATGGCTGTGCTATTGTTAGATGTTTTGGACTTTTGTAGTGGTGGCGATTTGTTCCTTTTGCCTCTTGCTGCTGATTTGACCACCGTTTAGCGGCACCTTTTAGTGCGTCTTGAATGGCTAACGCCAAATGCAAACTAGGCTTTCACACTCTCCCTGTATCAATAGCCAGCAATGGCACCACCTGCTTTGGCGCTTAACCTAGGCTACTTCTCTCGCCGATCACAGCACAAACTCTTTGGCCGTCAGAGTGTAATCACATTCGGGAAGCAGTAGGCCTATCTATGCCTGTCTGTGTGTGCGTGCGTGCTTTTGTGTGCGCGGGGGGGGGAGACAAGGCAGGGGTCCTGATCGTATGCATCTTGAGATACACAGTCGCAATTGCAAGAAAATCTAAATTGTTTGAAAGCCCGGTCACCTCTCACAAGTGCATCGCCTAGTCATGCATTTCTACTAATTTCACACATTGTAGAGACTGCCCATGGAGAAGAGAGAAACTGTCACGTCAGCGCGATTTGCTCTTGAACACGCCGTCACCTCCACATTAGGTGCGCGTTTCCCTTCCACAAGAAGAACTTAATAATTTTGAAGTGAAATGTTAAACAAAAAAAGGTAAAATCTAGTCATCCTTGGTTAGGCTACATAAAACATGAAGAAGTTAGTCAGATGGGATTCGCCATTCTTCATCATAAAATTGATTAGAATGCAGGAAATTGCATCTAAAAAAAACATTTTTTTTTGTTGGGAGAGGACTCCCAGACCCTCCGCTGACCACAGCATCCCCTGGTCAAAATGAGTTCCTGCGTCCCTGCAATTTGTCTTGGTGACAGTGGAATTGGCATCCCATGCACCCGCAGAGGTAGATTCTAGCGGCTTCTCATAGGTATCCACTGATATCGATAGCACATAATAGTGCAGACAACCGCCCTTGATGTAGGCTACTCTGACTTTTGTCATGATGGTTGTTCATCTACCAATTTTACATATTACATGTTTGTACCTGTAGGGGGAGGGCCATGGGAAAACAAAATTGAAGTGGGGGGAGGGCCATGGGGGAAAAAATGAGGTGGAGGGGGGGGGGGCATGATTTTTTTTTTTGACCGGACTTCCAGCGCACCAGCCCTCCCCCCCCGGTAAATAACGTACAGTCCCTAATATTGAGCTAAAGTGTTTGAAAGCTGGAAAAACTGCATGATGACGGCCGTTCAGCCGTATTTTCATATGAAAATATTCCGGCCGGCCGCGGCCGTTCTGGTACAGATCCAGCCGGACGTTCACGGCCGTTATGGTAGCTAGAGGGTTAATCAGGGGGACAAAATCAGACCACCAGTGAAGTGCTGAAATTGATAAAAGGGGAAGTACAATTCTGCTTCTTTAGGATCTCTTTTCAATTGTGTGCACGCACACATGCTCAAGCACTCTCTCACACTCTCTCACTCTGTCCTGCTCTCTCTGTCTCTTTCTCTCTCTGTCTCGCTCCAGCTCTGCTTTAAATGACAAGTCACTCTGCCTGCATTTTGTTAGAGCTGATCCCTTGAAATTGTAGTTGCCATGCCAGCACGGATGGCAGTGGTGGGTGTGCTGTGCTCTGGCATAGCTGCCCTAAATGCCCCTCGAGCTGCATCTCCCTGGCTTTCACAAAGACTGAATGCCAGGCGTTCCCATGTGTGGGTCCCCTGGCAGGACTGAAGAATTCTGGCTCATCGTGAGCTACGGGTTATGGGGACTAGGCCTGTCACGATAACAATTTTTGCCAGACGATAACGATAACAAGAAATTATTGCGATAATCGATAATATTGTCTCTCTCGCCATTTTCAAACAATATAATGTGCAATAAAAAACACTGCTATGAAAGGTGCGGCCTCCTTCTTGAAACATTGAATTTAACATTTGGGCCAGCAGACTCAGAGGTTTAAATAATTAAGATTGACGCCTGCTCCAAGAAGAAATGTGTCAAACAATATAATGACGTAAAAATGCAATAAAAATGTGACTACACCCCTTCACATTTTTAAAGCATCACGGCGGGGGATATATATATAAGTTTTTAAATACATCCTCATGGAGCACAATATGCTCTAAATAGGCTTTTTTTGTATTTATTATTAGGGTAAGTTATATTGTCTTTCTTTAACATTTTCTGTTATTTATCTTTCTCAAGCACACTGAATGGCTTATAGGCCTATCCATGGTGTGATGTAAAATAACCTACTGGTGGGGTATTGTTAATTCACAAATTATTACTTAGACAGCTTATTTCAAACAAATGCACGTTGTTAGCTAATTGTCAGTCAAAACCCAAATCAGCCCTGTTGAAGGCATTTCAACATCAGCAAAAAGCAAAAGAGCATGAACAGATGCACAAGTTCCAGGTGCAGGCAGCTCTCTCTCTCTCTCTCCGATACCCTCGACTGGAACAAGTTGCAATTCTGCGCACTTTAAAGTCCTTTATGAACGCCCATACATTGATTCTTATGAGTTATGAGTCGCCATGCCTCTGTTTCCCCTGTAGTGCGCACAACCGTTCACATTCTCCTGGTGTGACAGATTTAAATCCACAAATCGTATCTTCATGATTTGCTTGCGGACTGCCTACTCATATTGTTAGGTCTAAATAAACAAGAAATATAGCGAAAATCACAAAAAGAACAGACAACGAACGTCGGGGTAGGAGGCGCATTGAAATAATAGTGGAAACTCGGCGAGGTTTAAAATAACAGCCTCAGAGCAAGTTTGTAGCGACGGTACCACTATTTCATGTTTGCACAAACACGTCTTCGTCGTGGATATTGGGTTGCTGCGCATGTTTCAAAATGAACATTTGCCTCCGTGTTGGAGCTGTTCATTCCCCTCTCTGAGGAACGTTGCAGATGCGCTGACTGAGACTGGAAGAATATTGCGCTCCTAGTCTCTAGCGCTGATTCTTTGTCGAGGCTTATAAGCGACGCGCGGGAACACCAGCGTTCTATTTCAAAGACGCAAGTAGCCAGATCAATGCACTTTTTTTCCAACCAGAACTGCACTGAAACTTAAAATTACACCAACATTTAAGCGTCATTGCGCTGCGTTGGCCTATAACGCGCCATCAGTAGTCTTACGGTAAAGAAAGGGAGAGAGGGAAAACAAAACATCACGCAAATAACTTATCGTTACTTATCGGGGCCAGAAAAGTGATCGTTCTTGTAAAAAGTTATCGTCCGATTTATTGACTTATCGTATATCGTGACAGGCTTAATGGGGACCACAATGTGTTCCCTTCCTACAAATCACCCCTTTTCGAGTTTTCCAGTCTTAGTAGCCCTTCCCAAACCCATCCGTAACCCCTTACGTGTAAGTTAAGCAATGTTTTTTGCACTTTTAGATTCATCAATAACAACAAAATGGCCCAAGAATAATACAAGTAAGTTTGTGGGGATGTGTTCCCTACATATCACCACCCTTTGTTGTTTTTTTCCATCTTGGTTGCTTCTGAACATCTCCCAAGCATAGCTTGTGCAAAGACAAAGCACGCTAAGAATGCCACACGTTCCCCATCTGTGTGCCCTCCCTGGAAGGGCTGAGGAATCCTGGCTCTCTGGGGTGAGTTCTGGCTCTGCTTAGGATGCAATGCAGAGTGGGTAACCACAGGCTCACATGTTGGTCTTTGGTCAACCTCACAGATTACAGTCCACATGGTCGGCCAACTCAACCCCCGAAGATTGTACTGCAGCCTGGTATGAAGGTCCCACATTCAGCTTCAGCTTGTGGCCTTTTGTACTCTGCAGTTGTTTGAGAACATGAGATGATGGGAAGGAAAACCTGGATTTAGAAGAAAAAAAAGAAACAATGCCTTTATTGTATTCTGACTGGACTGTTGCACCATCCTTGGTTGGACACATGCAGCTAATGATGAATTGAGTGAACCTCTCTTTTTTTACGGAACACTTGACTGAAGAAGTGAGTCACATGCAGGTCTGATGGTCGCTAACCAGTTTGGGTTTTGTTTGTAGGATTGGCATGTGATATACTGTAGTGTAGGTCTGTTGGTCTTGCTTTCATTGTGGATGGGATGGTAAAGATTATGACAAGAAATGAGTGGGAAAGAGAGATGGGATTGGGTTGGGAAATGACCAAGTAAGTAGTCCATTCATCGTAGGGCTGCACGGTTATGTAAAAAAACAAAATCACGATTATTTTGATCGCAATCATGATTTCGATTATTAATCACGATTACACATCCCCCCCCCCCCCCCCATTCCAGAGTAGCCTATAATAAAAAACTCTACAGTGGCGAGATCTTATAGGCTCCTTAACAGGCCAACTGAGTGGCATCACACTGTATTTTCCCAAATCACTTGCAAAAACACAAGTAGGGCCTATTTCAGGAAGTGGGGGTAATCAATGTGTTTGATTTGTAATATGACATTGGCAGGGCAGGGTGAGTGAAGACCAGAACATGTGTGTACCTAGGCCATACCAAGAAGCTGTGGTCTGCATGATGGCATGTCTACACTCAGCATAACCAACTTGATAAGCTGAACGTGTGTGCTGTCTATTGTATGATTCCCAGCTAATTTCAATTCTGGACTGGAGGTAGCCTAGTGCACTAGGAGAGTTAGAAGGAGGTTATCTCTGTGTTTTAACTAGGGAAAGAGAGAGTGAGTTGAGAAATCAAAGGGCTGTGCTGTGCTGAAGAGCTGTCACTTTTGAATTTAATAATATGCATATGCTCTGGTTTGTAAAGTAATACTTCATGACTTGGCATGAAAACATAACCATTTAAATAAAACATAGCTTCATGATGTGTATTATTGCCTAGGGTTCTGTTAGGTTCTGCAAATTTGGACTGCAGTGCATTTGTCAAGCTAGCAAGCTAACACATTTGAGAATGTAGGAAGCAGAAGCAACTATGGCAGCTACAAATTGTGTTGAATTTCACTCATTGTAATTTAACTCACTGCACCAGTGTTACTTTACATTACTTGTCCACCAAAACAGCTATGATATCTACACGCAGGTTGGTGTTATAATAACACCAACCTGCGTGTAGATATTTGAGTAGTGAGTAACAGCCACTCTAATTGTTGTAGACAACATTACTTAGCTTATTTCGTTTGTGTTAGCATGCTAACTAGTGATTTTTTTAGACCAGAATTAAAGCTATTTATCTTGGTTTTCCATAATCACAAACAGTTGCTGGTCAAAGCACATAGTTTCAAAACACCTCCAGAGACTCCAGCATCATGCAATGGCTGGTTTAATGTTTGAATTCCTCATATATATACACCATTAGGATGAAACAACTCAGCCCTGCAGTGAGTGCACTGACACGGAGATTTCAGTCTCCGACTCCCAGCCAGCCTGCCAAAATGCTGCCGCCCGCCCCCTCTCAGTATTGTCTGCTTATTGGTTCACAGACTTATCCTCCACCCAGAGACAGTTGTCAACAATATTACTATTGGCTGAAATGTCTTTGTGCTGAGAACGTGCGAGCAGTGCACAAGTCTGCAGGTGCGCGCAGCTTAGATGGAACACTGAATTTCCTCCCATAAAATCGCGATTTTCATGTTTTATGATCGTGGCGGCCAAAATCGCGATTTTGATTAAAATTCGATTAATTGTGCAGCCCTAATTCATCGTATGGAGCATTAGAGAGAGAGAGAAATCAGGGATGCAGTGGTGGATCACTATTTTTTTAAGACATTTTATGGCCTTTTCTGGACCATTTCCGATATAGTCAGTGAAGAGAAGTGGGAGAGAAAGATGGGGTGGGATTGGGAAATGACTCAGGCTGCGTTCGAACCTGGGTCTCCTTGAGCACTGATCTCCACCCACTAATTAATGGAATAAAATGAGTTCATGGCTTATTCTCTTGCTATCACAGGACACATTTGTTATACAATTTAGGAGCACAGGAAAATCAATGGGGGCATAAATAGGTTTTCCTATTCCACAAACATCCTCCATGGAGACTCCTCACACCTTGTAATCACTCCGCCATTTTGCATTGTGTTTGTATTTTGTTACTTATTAAGTAACTCAAGATACAAACCGAGAAGAGTAAAAATGCATGCTGAAAATTTTGCACGCAAAAGTGAGTGAAATGTGCACACCATAGAGCCCTGAGCTATCGTGGCTACTAGTGTCCTGAGTCGGTAGCCTGGTGTACTATATCTGCATGATGGTTCTGGTCCACTTTTGTGTGCAAGTTCTGCTTAAAGTCTCTACTGCAGGTTGGAGGAATGATGCAAAGTTCTGTAGGCCTTTTGACCGTGCTTTCATTGTAGGGCAGTGAAGATTATAGCTGGAAACGAGTGAAAGGTGGGCATAGGTTTGGCAAATGACCCAGGCGGAACTCGAGCCTGCGTCCATTCATGGTATGGATTGAGTGATAAGCAACATAAGCAACTGTGCCCCGGATTTTTCTCTTTAGCACTAATGAAGGGAGCAAAAGGAGGTCATGGGTTTTACTGTAGTCGCGGCTGCAAGTGTCAGTGGGTTCAGCAGCCAGGTCCACGTTATCGCCATGGTAGTTCTGGTCCACTTTTGTGTGTTTTGGTTCTGCTTCAGGTCACTACCGCAGGTTTGCCACCTGTTGTAGCGGGGAGCTGTCAGCCCACACAGACCAGAACAGATGGGCAATGAAGCCCGTTTCCATGGGGAGCCCTCTGGAGCCCTGTGGTTTCTGTGGCGACGGTGATCAATATATCTGTCAACACCAGAGCGGGACTGCTGTGAAGGGGGCTGTGTGTTGTTTTAGGGTGTGTTTGTGTGTGTGTGTTTATTTTCGTGTGTACAACTGCTCTAAATATCTGTGGTTGAGCGAAATTCCAACTGCAAAGATAAAACGGCATAGATCACAGACCTGCCTCTCTCCTCCTTTCGTCAGCCATGATTTTGGTTTACAGACACGTTTCGAGTGTTTAGTCATCCACCACTGGGAGTTTTTCCCACAAATTTACTGCCATAATTACTCAAATATCAAAAGAAGCAGCTTAAGTGTGAATTGATGGACTGTGTTTTTTTTGTCAACTCATTGTTTTGGCAATATCCTCTGTCATTTCTGGAATGATTGATAACTTGATGAAGGCATGAAGAGATGGTTGAATGTCACAGCTTCATCACATACGCCTAGGCCTTAGATGGCACAGCAGGGGGAAATTTCTTTCTTGGGAGATGTGTTTGACCTTCAATGTCAAACTGATCCACTGTGCAAAGCAGAATGGACTACTTTAACTCACCTCCATGCATTACCTGGAGAACCTAATAGCAGAACCACAAGAGACAGTTATATTTTTTCCATATTTGACCCCCTGTTGTTGTTGTTTTAAACCTTTAAGTCACTAAGGAGGAGTTCATATGAGGCTGTGACGTGCCCATGTACATGTCTGTCTGAAAATCTACACCATCATTAAAAAAATAATCTCCCCTCACGGTTTGACTGCTTTTCATCCCAGAGTATCCCAACAGACAATACTAATGCAAATGTGTCTCTTGGGGTACATAAAATCAGATTTTGTTATGGTAGGTTTTATTTTTCATGTCATACTTTTGGGACCATCAGTAAGTTACATGTGGAAAACAGTTGGAAGAGTCACAATTCATCTAGAAATGACTCCTTTCAGCATCAGCTGACTTGTGAAGGTGATTAATGAATGAATTAATGAATTTAATTAATTCATTAAAGGAAATCCTTCTTTCATGAAAGACTCAGAGCTTTGAGCAGTTTGGAGAAATGGGCCAATCGGCCTGAAGAGACTGATGATGATACATGAGTGAGCGCCACTGAAAACTACTTGGTATTATTGTAGAGATGTTTCAGTGGACTGCGAGCACTACTACAAGAACCATCAAGATGACCTTTGATTCATATCATGTCACCAGTAGGTGTCGTCTTGGAGGGCCTTGCTAGCTTGTCTTCTTCCTCCTTAGTCCATGGATGAGCTCCAGGCACAGTGGCAAATCTCCAGACACCCTTCAGCAGATAGCTCCCAGCTTGTGGCAAACGGGCTCCACTTACCAAAACAACGCTTGCATTCACACTTGTCACTGACAGTAGACATTGCCTGGAGGTGACCACATCTGACATTTGACTCATGTTGAAGTCCATGCTACTTATAATAGTATCAGACCATTATTACATCTGAATGGTTTTTTTAAGACCATTGGAGACAAGAAGATTATGCAATTTTCCCTTTAGAGTCGTCAGTGCACGTGGAAACATTAATAGTTAGTGACCGAAACTGTTTTACAGCATTGGCCAAATTTAATTCAGGCAGTCTGGAAAAACCAAGGCACTGCGGGTTCTGTACCTTCCTCACATCTGTCTATCTTGTGGAGTGCCTGCACTGGGCAACACAAGCAGCACATAGGCGTAGGTGCCAACTGCACTTGAACTTCTGTTCTATCCCGGGGACATAACTTTGGATTTCTGTGATGTTTTAATGTGTTGGCTATTATCAGTCTGGAATGAAATATAGCCACGATAAGGAAGCAGACTTTCACTGTTGTTTTTAGAGTTATTGTGAGTAGCAAGCTGCGTTGTCTCATCGGTCGTAACACGATATCTGACTCCTGGCTAAGCGCCGCCACATTTTAATTCATTTCTCGCATTCCTCACTTGTCCTCCAAACCGCGTTTCCCATTTTTTTCAGATGAAACCCCACACTTTGCTCGATTACAGTGTTTCTTAGGATCGCCTAATTTGGGCTTTTTTCCCCCCTCATGGCTGCTGAGCGCACTTGTTTTCTGTGGTGAGTGGTGGGGAAAGTGAGCTGAAGTGCCTTACCATATCTCTATGGTAACAGGGTGTGAAATCCAAATCGTTGGCTCGGCAGAACAAGTCGGGGCAATCAGTGAAGGGGGAGCCTTGTGAGGTTCACGTACAGTCCAGCTAGACAGCAACTGTTGTCGGCTATATAGATGAAGTGTTCCATGTCGTCCCTCGTCAGGGAGCGTAGCGTTTGCAGTGCCAGCCTTTTGCACATTCGGAATACACTCACACCCAGGGAAGAGACAAAAGGGCTCAGTTGTCCCTGGCCCGGGGAGAAGGGGGGCCCTGAATTGTGTCATCACTACTTTGTATGAATTGGGGGGTGGGATTGTGGGGGGCTTTGAGATTACTTTGTCTTAGGCCTGGCTAAAGCTGTCAGCGATCCTGCTTGCACCCATTAAACCACTTCATCCCCATCAGCAGGCTGACTTGGAGAAGGACTGTTAAACAGGCGGAGTTGGGTGTGTCCAGAAAGTCCAGAAAACACTGCAGATTAATTCTGCATTATTCAACAGGGGCAAGATGCATTTCAAATGAGAAAAAAATGCCTTCAAACTTTTTCTTGGCCCTTAATCAAACTTGTAGTTGGCAATGCTCTCATCATAATCGGAAAACCACTTTCATGATAAGAATACGAGATGTATTTGCAGAGCCAAAGAGATGTTATTATTAAACATCCCAAGAGCAATTGCCAATCTAAACCTATTTGACAAAATACAGTCGTACTCCCTCTTGGCTTTGTAGTGCCGTACACTATATATGCTGTCTTAATGTTTAACCCTTTAGGTCCCCAAACGTGGTTGACTTGCACTACCCCCCCAACCCTTTTTCTCATACCATCAGGGCTTGACATTAACTTTTTCGCTTGCTGGCCACTGTGGCTAGTGGTCAATAGCCATCCAGCTATTCTACTAGCCACAAATTTGATTTTTTTTCTTTTATCATGACACAGTACATCTAACATCAGAGGATGAGGTGCTTTAAGCAAGAAGATGACTCCATGGGTTTCTACATGGAAATAAAACAAACAAATAGAAACTGAGTAACTGAGCTTTTTCTTTAACTTAAATACAAACAATTTATACACAAGAGGCAAAGTGCAGAATATACGTTATTCTGATGTCATACCATAGCAGAAGCTTCCTGCCAAATTGGTTAGTGACACTGAAATTGTTACCGGCCACAGCTAAGTTTTACCAGCATTTGGCCGGTTGGCAGGTGCCAGTGTCAAGACCTGTATACCATGACTGCCTGCTCACTCTTGCTTTATATCTCTTCCTCTGTCCCAATGGGACTGGTCCAATTTTTTTCCCGCAGTATTAAGTTTTTTCCCTGCAGTGTGCTTGCGTACCCCCCCGTTTGGGAATCACTGCTTTAGGCCCAGTGGAGGTTATGTGGAGGCCCACAGTAGGAGGCAGTTACCTCCTGCGGTCGGCAGTCTTCTCCCCTGTGTAGGAGGGAGGGGACCATCACTCGTCACTTTCTCCCATTGCATGCCCCTTTCATTGCTCCAGAAACAGTAAAAGGCCACCGCACGCACGCACGCACGCACGCACGCACGCACGCACGCACGCACGCACGCACGCACGCACGCACGCACGCACGCACGCACGCACGCACGCACGCACGCACATGCAGCAACGTACACACATGCAGCAACGTACACACATACATTATGCACACACATGGACACAGACACACACATTTGTTACACACACATGCACATTGTGCACGCATGCACACACACACACACACACACACACACACATGCACGTTACGCACACACACACATGCATGTTGCACGCACGCACACACACACATGCATGTTGCACGCACGCACACACATACTGGTCCATCCATAATCACCAGCGGTGACAGCCAACACAGTCCCTGGCGTGGCGTGCCCCCCCCCTCTACCACAGGCCTGGCGCTTTGATCAGTCCCTCTTTCATTTCTCCTCCTTATCCATCCCTCCATCTGTGAGCCTGTCCCAGCCACACTCGTCTGCCCGGGATCAGAGGCCGATAGCATCTGACAGCCTGTGTGTGTGTGTGTGTGTGTGTAGTGTATATGTGTGTGTGTGTGTGTGTGGGGTGGAGCATTGTACAGTGTGTACATCTGCATGAATCTCACACATGGAGCCGTGTGTGTGTGTGTGTAAGTGGGGGACAGAGCATGCAAGGCAGCTGTTTAAAGTTGTGTGTGTGTGTGTGTGTGTGTGTGTGTGTGTGTGGCTGTGTGTGTTTGTAATTGTGTGAGACAGCATGCCCAGTTTAAACATATTAGGCCAAGCCAGTGCATTGTAAATGTTTGTGTGGCTGTGTTTGTGTGTGTGCATGTTAACCTCAGAGTTGGAGGGGTAGGTGCGTGTGTGCGTGTGTGTGTGTGCGTGTGTGATCAGCAGGCTCTGAGCTGGTGGGTTTATGTGTGAATGGTCACATCGGCTCGTAAACTGGCTGTGCTCTGCTGTGGCTGCATGGACTGTGTCTCTTATCACCTAGGGTCCCGTGTGTGCGTGCATGCATACGTGTGTGCATGTGTTCATGTACCAGGGATGGAAATAAGCACCCGTCCACCTGACAATGACGGGTACATTTCAGTGGTGACTGGTAAATTTTTCAACCCACCAGTCACTTTGACTGGTAAAAACAGTGAGTGACTGGTAGATTTTGAAATCTACCTGCCACTGTGACTGGTGGGGGAAAAAATTAAGTTCCACCCCTGACATATTGTACATGTGTGCATGTGTTCATGCAAGGTGTACTGGTGCAGGCTCAACTTACAGGGAAAACGGTTTCTGGCATGTGTCATTTAACAGTGCTTAGTTCAGTCTGTTTTCTGCCTTACTGGACTGACAGCCAAAGGTAGTCCCATTTATCACTTTATTGCTCTCGCATTAGTGTAAATGGATTAAAAATATTCTTAAAGATGCAGTGATTTTTTTTTTAGTACTGTACCGCTACCCATGATTTAGTGTGGAAAACGTACTGATATTAAAAAAATGATTTTAGATGAAAAAAATGATTGTTTAGTTTAAAGGTAAATGATACAGGCCTCGGCCTCAGCTCAAAGGGCTAAGGTACCATACTCTTCCACAGGGACCCGGGTTCGATTCTGACCCAAAGTTATTTCTCTGACTCTGCCCCATCTCTCCCTCCTGGCCATTTCCTGCCCTCAGTCTCTTCTATCCTGTCAAACGGTGGAAGAACGGGCAGATTTTGTTTTCTTACAAAAAAAAGTCCACATAAAGGTACAGTAACTGATGTGCTGTGTCACCATTCTGGTTTTCCCACCATTGCTGTCTTTGTTGCTGTAAGCCTCAGTGTCGGCTACATATGCAGCCTCAGATAGGCATCTGACACAGAGCAGAGCAGAGCAGAGCAGGCGTTCCTCACCCCTCACCTCGCCAACTCGGTGGCCCCCTGATGCCTCTCTCCCTCTCTCGGCGGCCCAGACAACTTTGTCATCATCACTCAACGCTTCGCGGCCTGGCAGTGCTGCTGCTTGTGCCCCTCCATACTCACTGCCATCCTTTCCCAAACCATCCCCATGATTGAGAGCTTCCTGTTTTGGAGGCCTGAATCCGCCATTAGTCGAACCCAAATCCAGGCACAGTACAGGCCAGCCAGCCATCGTGTGAGGGGGCAAAAGGCAGGAGTCGGCTGGCTGGCTGGCGTGTGTCTGTGTGTGTGTGTGTGTGTGTGTGTGTGTGTGTGTGGGTGGGTGGGTTGCTGTGCGCGTGTGTGCTTGGCTCTCTGTCTAAACACTTTGAGTGTGTGTGGCGGGCTGTGTGTTCACAGTTCAGAGGCACGTGTGTGTTTACACTCTTGGCAGGACCTCTGTGACCTCAGAGGTCAAGATGGTAAAAGCAGCTGCTTGGATGGACAGGGTGAGAGAACCTGTGCAAGGTTACGCGGCACTGTGCTTTTTTTTCTTTCCTTCTCTCTCTTTGTATCTCTTTTTTGTATCACATATTTTTTCGACTGCATGTCTGTTGAACTAAACTATATATCTCTTTTTGTATCACATATTTACGACTGCATGTCTGTTGAACTTAATTATGTCACTCATTTGGACTTCTTTTCTGTTCTGTTCTATTCTGTTTCTCCATATCTACAAGGAGTGTAAATAATAATCGATATGTATCGATGCATTGATCCTACGTCCAATGATCGAATCAAATCGCATCGCATCGTGGGGCATTCTTAAGTATCGAAAATAATCGAATCACTGGCCCCTGCCCAATGCCCCCGCTCCATAACATAATAGAAATGGAAAAGTAATTGGAAAAAAATCAAATCATATCGTGGGGCATTCTTAAGTATCAAAATCGAATAATCCAATCACTGCCGTAAGAAATCGATATTGAATTGTATCGCCATGGAGGCTGTGATTTACACCCCTAATATCCACTTGTGTCTATCTGTATCTCTTTAGTCGAGTTTAAAATGCTTTAGATCAGTGGTTCTCAACCTTTTTTGAACAAACGCCCCCTGAAACTCATCATAAGCCTCCCAACACCCCCTTGGCCTTAACAAAAGCCTGGCAACGCCCCCTTAGATTAGAAAAATGACAGACTAATGCACCCCAATGAACTAAGCCCCACCCCCTCTTAGCTTTACCCTTCTCAACGCCCCCCTTGGGCTTCCCAATGCCCCCTGGGGGGCTGTACCACCCCCGTTGAGAAACACTACTTTAGCCTGTACTGTGGCAGTCGGCCCATCGAAAAGCAGTTTTCTTTTTGAAGGGGTTGTATCCTTGTAGGCCTGTTGACCTTGTTTTAACATTAAGTGGCTCGTTTGAACTTTTAAGTCTTCTGTTTGATAGGACATTGGAGACAGGTTTGAGAGGGACAGGAAGTGAGTGGAAAAGTGAGCGATTGGGTGGTGTCAGAAAATAATACAGATGGACCAGGCTCGGGGCCATGTCCCTATGGGTCCCTGATGGGCCCCAATCAGTCTGTATACTATGTAAGAAACTTTTACTGCCTGGTAAGGACTATTTGGTCAAACTAGTTGTGTAGAAGCACCCTGAATATAGACAGTGGCATCTGATGTCTGTGTAAGAATGTGTATATGTACACAGAGTTAGAGAAGGTCTGTAAGAGGGCAACAAACGTCTGGCAGATGAGTGGTCGTCTTAGTTGCTCTCTGACCCAGAACCGCTTGTGTATCTTGTCTCTCCGTGTCACCTCATTCCCTCTCTATGGCCAGTATTCCTCTCTCTCCCTCCCACAGCCGTCTCTCTCTCTCTCTCTCTCTCTCTCTCTCTCTCTCTCTCTCTCTCTCTCTCTCTCTCTCTCTCTCTCTCTCTCTCTCTCTCTCTCTCTCTGTCTCCCCATCTTCTGTCCAACTCCTCACGACCTCATGTTTGCCTGACCGAGATGCCTTGCTTGACTGCACTAAGGAGCTTGCCTGTCGGTGTCTGTCGTAGAATGGTGGCAATGACCTGTGTGTTGACCCCTTCCTATTTCTTGTTGTGCATGTCTGCTTCTGATTTAGTACAGTGCCCCATCTGTCACCTTCTTCTTTGTCCTCTCTCTCCTTGCTGTTCCTGTTGTTCCTTGTTGTTCCTTCACCCAACGAATTTGAAGGTCCTCCTGGTTTAGGTTGGGTGAATTTGAGTCTATTTTTCCAAACAATATGCCCTCATTTTGTGCCTGACTGGATCTGTAGTTTTAGGCTTCATGCACAGGGTTTCCCCCAGGACTTTGTCGTGAAGGCGGCCGCCTTGACTATAAACACCTACTGTACTACCTTCACTTGGTCCCCTGAAAAATGTATAGATTTTGTGTCATGAATGGAATTTCTTAAGTTGTTTCAACATATGTTGTATACTTTTAGGGATTTTCATATGAAATTGCACAACATAACCTTTCCAGTGATGATGATCACTTGTCTCAGATTCGTGCTAACCCTCCCATCACCTTGACGAATGGAAATTCTGCGGGAAGCACTGATGGATGTCAATAAATCAGTTTGTGCATGTGTGTGTTTCTTATTTGCCCCCTACTCAGTAGTCCATCTTCCATGAAAGCGATTAATATGTGGGGTTGGAAGGTGGAAGAGTGCGTGTGTGTGGGTTAGCACGTATGTGGATGTACAGAACAAGTCGATCTGTGTGATGTTAGAGTTATGGTGTGTGTGCGCGTGTCTGTGTGCGCGTCTATGTCTGTGTGTGCACACAGTGTGTCCATACATACAGTACAGGGCCACTGATAACTTTGACTGGGCTAGGACAAAGTTCTCTAATGGGCCCCCCTTCCCTCCGACTCAGTATATGTAATGAGGACCCAATTCTGGACCCCCTCTCTCCCTGAGCCTTTGACAACATATTTCTTTGCCCCCTCAACTTCCCTGGATACTTATGTGTTGCTGTCCATATACTGTATATGTGTACATGTACGTGTACATGTGTGTGTGTGTGTGTGTGTGTTTCTGTGTGCACACATATGTGCTCTCCATGTTGTACAGCCGGCAGAAGCCCGTAATGTGTTGAGCAGATGTCGAGAGGAAAATTGGAATTTCATGGAAACCCCACAATGTGCCTGTCTTCCTGATCTACTGTTCCTTGTGTTTATACGTCCTCCTGGGGTCAGGACATACTTAAGCGCTATTTAACGTCCTCTCTAGTCTATCTAGAGCCTTTAGGAGACTCCTCCACTCCAGTACAGCCCAAGAGATGCGGCACCGTCGTGTCTAGTGTTTAGGCACAAAAAAAGCCATTCGGACTGTGGAGGGTGGAGGGGGTCGGGGTCCATCCCCATCCCCCCTTCCATTCCCTTGCATAGCCATCCTAATCCACCACTTCACTTCCACTGTGCGTCTGCTTTCCTTTTTGGCGGAAGGTCCCAGGCCCATTATTCTAGTGTAATTTTCCACTCTGTCAGACCTGCTGGGGTCTTGCGCAGTGTCAAGGAGCTGTTGTCTCAGGCTGCATGCAGGGGCTCGGCCATTTGTTTGAAAAGGGGAGAGAGCAATGGCTAATGCACCACAGAGCTATATGTGTGGATGGCGCATCTATGGGGGTGTGGTCTGTTTTAATCAGTGCGTGCGTGTGTGATTCACAAAGCTTTTTTTTTTAGCTTTTCAAAGCTTTTAATTTGAAACGGGCCTTGCTTTGTTTGCCTTTAATGTTGCCCTCTACTTTCTCTTCAAGTGACAATTCAGCTTTACACAGTCATTCCTGTCATCTGCTGTATCTCTCTCTCACTTAATCAATTCTCCCCCCCCCCCCCCCTTTCTTTTTTCCCCCCCTTGTCTGGCTGCCACCCCCTTTACCCTGCACAGCACTGTGCGTACGTGGGACGTGAACTCGGAGAAGAAACACAAGGCCGTATTCAAGCCTCGAAGCCTGACGGGCAAGCGAGTCACCCCGACGTGCTGCACCTACAGCCGGGACGGGAAGCTGATCGCCGCTGGCTGCCAAGATGGCACCATCCAGATCTGGGACCGCAACCTCAGCGTAAGTTGACCCACGAAAGAGGAGTTTTTTTTCTATTTCATTTGTTCAGCTAGTATGTATTGTGCCCCACAGTGAAATGGGACTGTGATTTTACCTCACTGTCCGATAAGTTGCTGAGGCATGAACATTCCAGGTTCTAGAGACTGTAAATCCTTCCACATTTGTTCCATCTGATTCACTAAACCAGCTGTGGTCCAGGGACTGCATTGCTGTCAAAGTTATTGGTGTATGATTCACTCAATATTCTGCTGTCAAAAGCCCCCTTAGCCACCCAACAAATGCCATGTCAATTCCTAATAAGAAATCGTGCTCACAGCTGAGAAAATTCATAGCACATGCCACCAGTCTTGCAGTATTAAGGGAAAGGTATGCACAGTTTTTTTTTTTCAACTACAAAGAAATCAAGCCATGGGTGGGCAGAATGACCCAGCGGTTCAAATGGTGCAGATCTGTATTAATTATGGAAAGTATAAAATCACAGTTTGCAGAAAACAAGGTCCACCGCAAGGGCTGCCCTAGCAAATGTTGTGAAAGTTCAAAAGGTCACTGACTTTAGCCAGGTCACGGCCATGCCAAGGATAGAAAAAAAGGGTTGTGTTTACAGAAATGATGTAAATAAACTCTCTGGGCTCCCTCTCTGTGTAATATCAGGGCAGGATGTTCTGTATGGAACTAATGCGGGTGTGGAGGCTGGTCAAAGTTCAGGGCTCTGGGGTCGAGTAATGGCGGCTGTGGCGAGTCACCTTGGAGAATATCCATGCTATCCAGCAAATTCTTAAGGCTGTGTCAGCAGTGTATACGTGAGGAATACTGCAATGTTGCCCTTTTACATTTTTGAGTTTTGACACTGTTTTGGTTTTGCGACTGTGTCTCAGAAGCTGAGACCTCCAGCAGGAAATGTTGCGCATCTGTCCAAATCTTCCCATCCCAATCGTTTTTCATATTCCCACAACGTTGCCACTAAAATAACAATGCACAATAAATAAGTGAAGAAAGGATGGTGAATAAGAGTGTGGGAAAGAGAAGAGGGAATAGTGACACCAAATAAGCAATGTTGTAAACATGCCAAGACTAACACATGATGTCAATATCTCATAAATCCCGGGTCAGAAGAGAGGGAACAAAAATTAATTTTCAAGAGGATACAAAAAACCCATCTTTTACCCATGTGTTTAGTTTAACATCTTCTCCACAGCCTGCAGAGGCACGAGGGTCGGCTAGACTTTTGGCTGCTGGCTGAGCCACGCTTACATCTCAAGTAGTAAAATTAATTCACAGATCATTAGTCACGCTCTTGCAATACCATCAATTGGTCTGCTCGTGTGGTTTGTATTCCCAGACTGTTTGCCAAATATGGCAAGCTCAGCAAACTTGTTTTATGACCATATAAACCGCTTTAAAGACGGGCTTAAAGGACGTAAAGCCTATCTGATCACAGTGGACTAAATGTGATATGATCAGAATGTGTGTCTTTATTTCATGGTTTTAAAGTCTGTTAGGAAACATTTCAGACTGAGAAGTATGGCCATAGATGCAGCTATTCCTGGCACTGATCCTCTGAAGTTTTCAAATCCAAGATTTAGATAACATGGTTGATGGATGGTTGAAGTTATTTTTATATGTAATGGATGAACAGCGTAGTGGGGTTTTTCTGGAATAGCCGTAAGGAATCACTTATGAGGTAACAACACAGTGTCGTGTAGTGATTGAGTAGGTAGAACAAGCTAAGTGGAAAGGCTAATTATCTTTTCTTTCTACTTTTTCCATTATTAGTTCATCGGAGCAATTAAGTAATCAAAGGCAACGTTCCTTTTTCCTGATTCAGTGTTTAAATTTGGGCTCTGTGTGTGTTGGCGTTTGAAGTTGGTCTTTTAGCTGAGGTTGAAGGCATCATTTGTATGCGTGTGGTACGTAGAATTGTGTTCCTGAGAAGGGAGAAGGACGGGTGCAGTGGAGGTTCAGCAAACGCTCTGCTTATTTTCAGGGAGAGAATGTGAAAGGCCGGTATGTACTGTCTGTAGTTCAGGTATTTGTGGCCGCCAGTCATCATGCTGTACTGTAATGCAATTATGAGCACAATGGAGCTTTTTGCTAATCTGGGACCAGTCTGATTTTAAACCTGCTGTGCTTTTGGCATTGCCTTCAGTTGAAGCCACTGGTTTTGTACTGTGCTTTCTTGACTGCACCATCATTGCTCCTTGCATCGTCAACCTCAAAGCACCTTGGAGGTCTTATGGAAGTCACATAGTATGCACAAGGAACGGGAAAAATAAGTGGCTCCTCCTGCAAGTGTCATGGATGACCTGAGGAGCCTTAGACCTCAAGTGAGAGTTTAGAGTTACTGTAAGGTAGGTAACACCATGGGTTATTGCAGCACATGTGAAAATACAAGTATGGTCAGGTAGGTGATAGATTTCCCAGTCTGTGAAATCTCAAGACCCACCTATGTGCCTTGTCAAGTCTCTGTGGACTCCTGAAAACTGTTATGGGATTTCAGCAGCAACCGAGGAAACCTGGTTCCATCTGACGTTAATAGATCCCTGACACTGTCCTTGTGGTGCTGAATAACAGAACCCTGTTTTCACCTTATGTGGAACAGTCTACGTAACAGTGTAGTACATTATTATATTGCCGCTCAGTTAAGAAATACTATATCACTGAATGAAATGTTAATGTTTTTGGAGTTGCCTACGAATTTCTCTGTGCAGTCATAAACCTGAATTTGACAATCTAATCTACTGTACAGCTTACTGCCGCAAGTCCCACTTTTCATGCACTTGTCGCTGTAAAACCACCATTAAATACATTCATGCTCAGTTTTCCCAGTAGGTTTTTCCATAATCCCTCTGAATGTCTATGAAGTCTCCTTATCTGTGCCCTGTACTCTGCCCTTTGTGCGTGCGCCAGCAGGAAATTGCCAGGTGGCGCGGTTTCAGTTGTATGAATCAGCACAGAGGTGAAGTTGCTTTGGCCCTTCACTCCATTCCTCAGCCTCCCTCTCCCTTCCAGATGTCACGCAGTCGCCTGACACTAAGCCCCTTCCCCACTTTATTCTCCTCACACTCTGCACTTTACAAGATGGGGGAAAAATAAGGAGATGTGGAAGCCCTTTGGTCCAGCAGAAAGGGGTTTGGGGGAGTGGATAGGGAGGGAATTTCTCCCAATTTCACTGATACCAAAGTAGGTGTCCTTGCTGTGGGCTGTCATACTGAATTACGTTTCACACCATTAGCGCCACGTTTCTCAACTCGTGTGACGTGTGAACGGGGGTCTTATGGCTGTCAGATGCTAACTTGAAGTCGTGCTCTGTAATGCTCGTGCAAGGAGCCCGACCATCCAGCCGTCTCTCTGCATCGAACCCCAAACTCAAACCCATGGGGAGACAGAGCCACACATCCACTGGACTGGCATGTAAAACCTGCATGAAAATCACTACAGCATTAATCCTCATGTCAGGAGGGATTACTGTCATTAGGAGCTGGTCCGGACTCCGACGGGGACTTTAATTGGTAGCAGGAATGAGAGGAGTTAATGCAGAGCATATGGGCTCGTCTCTCCCTCGTTCCTTCCCTCACTCTCTCTTGTTCTCTCTCTCTCTCTCTCTCTCTCTCTCTCTCTCTCTCTATCTTGTATTTTCTTTCTTTATCTTTCATTCTATCATTCGTTCTCCTCTCACATTCTCTCTCTTTTTCTCTCCCTCTCTCTCTCTCTCTCTCTCTCTGTCTGTCTTTCGGCCTTGCCTCTGTTCAACCTTCATTTTTCCCCCCTCTCTTGCTCTCTTCTTTTCCTTTGTCGTCATCTTTGCTATGTCTGGAGTGTGTGGATGTTGCTGATTGATCTCCTGACAGCATGATCAGAGATCTAAAGTATTTCTATGCCTCATATCGGGCATGTCTGGTTCAGTAGTTGACTCAAGCCTGTCTTGGTTCGCTAAGGTGTTTTAATGCCAAGAGCTTCCCTTGTCTTTGTTTTTGACAGCGGTGAAGCAGTACATGTTTTCATAAGCCATTAACCAACACTGGCTTCATTTAAGGAACGGAACAAGTATAAACAAATCAGGCCATTGACATGATGTGAGCTGCTTTCTGTACAAGTTTTTTCCTTTCACTCAATACCTTGTTTGAATCCAAAAATACAGTTAGCTCAAAGCAATGTCCCCGAATACACTTCCTTCACCTCATTTTGAAATGATCCAGTTCCTGCATCTGTGTTTATTGGGCTTTGAATGCTCAACAAAAACGCGTTCCCCATTCCTGTTGTGGGTATTATCAAGAATGAATGGGCCACAGTTGTTCATTCTTGCAGCAGTGTTTTGATTCTCAGATGTCATTTCAGTCTTTGGTATTTTGGGGGTAGGAAAAAGACGCCTGTGTCTGATCAGTCATGATGAGACACTCATGTTCTGCCTTTGCTGTGCCCCCCCTTCCGTGCACAGAGCACTGTGTGTACTCTGGCCGTGTGTCCTCTTTTTAGATTGGCACGAAAAGACACAAGCACTTAAAAATGATGTAAGTCACCCCTGGTGAATCCTCACCTTTTTGGAAAGGCGTTCCTTTTCCCCAAGGGTGCGCGGGTTTATTTATTCAAACACAGACTCAAAGGCAGAGAGCCCTTTACACTGTGCAGAGCCGCGGGCCTGTAAGACCCGGGCCGTAACTTATCGCCGTTTAGATTGCAGACACTGTCCCCAGGTGTCCTGCATACCTCCACCCATGGCTCGGTTCCAGTGCTATATGGACTGAGGAGCTGGGAAAAAAGGGGTCACAAGTTTGAATGCAGCACTTGGGGTGTTGCAAGCGCTTCTGCAACTGGCTGTGTTTTGGATGGATGAAAATCCCTCCGGTGCTTTGTAAGAACTTGTAAAGAGAGCCTTTTGGCACTTGAATGCAATATTGGATTGTTTAAGGGGGAGTGGAGGAAGATGGTTGAAATGGTTGCAGCACCTGTTGATGACAGACATTCGCAAAATAGCAACTAGGGCACACAACAGCGCTCGTTTGTGTGAAAATGAGAGACAATCTGGCCTCCTGCACAGTGAAGGAAGAGAATTGACTGTGACTCATGAATGTGTGCAATCATTTCTTTGTGTCGTGTTGACCGTCTTGCGGTGACAGCCCAGCTTTTATTTCCAGTCCTCGGTACCCCTTCAGCCCGCCGCCTCCAAGTGCCCCGCACTACCCAAGAGCAGCCGGTGTGGGCAGAGATGTAACTGTAATTTATTACTGCTTGTTCCCCCAGACTAAATATTTAACTAGCATTCCTCAGCAGCTAACAATAACAGGCTGCTCTTGTGTGATGGCGGGGGGCTGGGGTTTGGTGGGGATGGTTAGAGGGAGGCCGTGCACCCACTCTTCCCTTCTTCACCTCTCCCTCACTCTACCCTTCAGACAATTACAGGTCATGAGGTCCTCTCTCTCTCTCTCTCTCTCTCTCTCTCTCTCTCTCTCTCTCTCTCTCTCTCTCTCTCTCTCTCTCTCTCTCTCTCTCTCTCTCTCTCTCTCTCTCTCTCTCTCTCTCTCTCTCTCTCCCCCCACTGGTCTTCCACAGGTGTCACCAGGGCAGTTCAGGAGATTTGGTTTACTCTACCCCCCCTCCTGGTCGTTGCACTTTCTCGTAATCGGTAGTAAATCTGATAGCGTTGAAGGTGGAATGAAGCGGGCCCTTTGCATGCCCCCGATTGCCCATTACGTGCCATGTGGACGGATTGGACCTGCTTGAGGTGGTTGGTTGCCTTAGACATTACCTCACGAGATGAGATCAGCTCTTCAACAGGAGAAAGAAACTATGACGCAGGGTAAAAATCAATCTTACGCTTTGTTGTTCAGAATAAAGAATCTGTTCAATGCCAGCCTCTTGTCCGGCATTGTCCAATTGATACACAGCTTTGTGCTAAGTAACAGCGAGAAATGCAAGTACCTCCTCAGCTCCTACCACTGCCACCATTCGTTTTCTCAGAAGCAGAAAATGTGGACAGACAGAAGCAATCTGTTAACTGACCTCAACGTTGGGCCTTCAACTTGGAAGTGATTGGGAAGGACAGGCTTTGCTCTGAAAGAATGTTGGTCAGCTCTGATTGAGTCCTTTGATGGATTCTAGAAAGGTCTGTTCTAAGGGCATGGCTGGGCTCTTTGGGGGCAACGGATTGCATGCCTGTTCTAAGAATCGTTCATTCCACCTGCATTCCGTCACTGGCCCTTGCCTCTTTGTGGTTGCTAGGTGATCTGTCTTCTCTAGTGAAGTCATGTTTTTTTTTCTTCTTCTAATATTCCGATGACCTCACGTCTTGAATATTACAGAGATGTAAGGGTTGTCTCACATTTAACCTGCTCCCCCCCTCAGTATAAGGGACTACTCTCCTCAGAATATCAAACTCTGTATTTCAGTTTTCACTCTGAACAGGGAGATGGATTCGTATTGAACCTTGCATCTCTCTCTCCGTGGTCATAAATAGTCATACTCTGTTCTCTTGAGAGCTCGGTTGTAGCGTCTGTGTGTGTTTTATTTATAGGCCCCTGCGAGGACCTTAATGGTTGTAGAGGTGAAAGAAATCTGCCCCGTTCCCCAGCGCTCATTCATAAAGTGCTTTGCTTTGGTGTGCTTCCCCCCGTTAATCTTCTCTTCCTGCTTCGTACCTCGGCATGAAACCTAACCCAGGAGTTACTGCCGGGCACACACGGATGCACCCACGCCCCAAACCCATCCACACAAACACCCTCACTCTCTCTGTCTCTCTCTCTCTCGCACACACACAGACCCCCACACACACACACACACACACACGACACACACGCACAGCCTTTACTCTCCTTATGCTGTGCTCTTCTTCCAGGGTCATTGCTGGAGAGTTTGCAAATTTTCAGTTCCAGACAGCGTGCAGGGCTACAGGGGCTCATTGGACGATCAGGGCTGGGCTGGGCTGGGTTGGGGGTCGGGGGGGAGGTGGGCTCTCTTGGGGGTTCAGTTACATCCTCGGAAGAGGCCAGCGAAGATCTTATCCAAGCACAACTGTTCCTAACTATGTTAACCCAGTAGCATTACATAAATATAGTACAGGCGGGCGTTCGACACACACCAACAGTCATCTATACGCACGCACGCACGCACGCACACACACACACAGCTTTGTGATGACCTCTCTGAACGTGAACCTTTCCAAGTGAGTTCTGAATCTGAACTCGTGCTGGTTCAGAGGATCAAGTGGCCAGATCCTTCAACAGCTGCTCTTATCCTTCATTGGATATCACTGTGTGTGTGTATGTGTGACACTGTATATGACAGTGTGTGTGTGTGTGTGTGTGTGTGTGTGTGTGTGTGTGTGTGTGTGTGTGTGTGTGTGTGTGTGTGTGTGTGTGTGTGTGTGTGTGTGTGTGTGTGTGTGTGTGTGTGTGTGTGTGTGTGTGTGTGTGTGTGTGTGTGTGTGTGTGTGTGTGTGAAAGAGAGAGAGAGAGAGACTGTACATGAGCTGGTGCGTGTGCCTGTGTGTGTTCATAGATATGAAACAGATAATATGTGCATGACAGTATGAACCCAGCCCTAATGTACTGTATGTGATGTCAGTCAGCATTTCTTTTTTTTCAATAATAGCACCGAAAGTTATTTTATTAAACTAAATGAACACAAAAACATGTGTTTAAAGTGTTCAGAGTTTGAAAGAGAACATACTTGAACGTGTCAGAAAAGGACAAACATCGTTGCCAATGCGACCAGGTGTGCACTGCAACTGTACATACTGTATGCAGTATGTGCAAGTGTCACCAGGTGTGTGTGTGTGTGTGTGTGTGTGTGTTAGAGAGAGAGGGAGTGTGCGAAAGTGACAGCACATGTCAGCTGACACCCTGCTGTGTCTTTCATTGAAAACCCTCCTTCCCCCTCCCCTCTCACCCCACTCCTCCCCACCTCATCCCGATGCTCTCACCCTGTCCCCTTCCCCTTCCCCTTCCCCTCTCTCGCACATGATCCCATGTCTTCATACCATACCGCTTCCCAATCCATCAGCCTGCGGCTCCCCGCCTCAAAAACCGACACTGTAAATCACCACGGAGTTTACGCCGCTGCCAGAAGCAATAAGGTGGGTAGTCATGGTGCTCGCGGCGGCGGTGGTGGTGGAGGGGGTAGTCATGGTACTCGCGGCGGTGGCAGTGGTGGTGGTGGAGGGGGTTGCACTTGCAGACTCCGAGTGGCCTATTCCTCCCCTGACGAGAGGCCAATACTCATGCGCGCCTCATGGCTTGATTGCTTTCTGTCCAGCTGTGGCAGAGCTTGGAGAGACTCGGTAGCAGCAGTGCTAGCAGTGCAGGACTCATTCGGCAGCACAGCTCTCTATCTCTCTCTCTCTCTCTCTCTCTCTCTCTCTCTCTCTCTCTCTCTCTCTCTCTCTCTCTCTCTCTCTCTCTCTCTCTCTCTCTCTCTCTCTCTCTCTCTCTCTCTCACCGTGCCTGTGCTCAGTTCACACATCTGGGCAAGTTTGTTCACACTCAGGCAGTTTCTTTCCTGTGGACGAGGTCATAAATACAGAAACTGACACAACTGGGGTTTCCCACCAGCTTCCCTAAGGGGGGAAGGGAGGTGAAGGCCTCAGGGCCTTGCCTGTAAACGTCTCTCCAGGTAAGACATCCACAAAGGACCACCGGAAAGGGCCGGAAAGGACTCTGTCCTCAAAAGCCTCTAAAGGCAGGTTTTGAACCTACAGCTTTTAAGGGATGTCTTTTTTAGTTTTAAAAAACGATTTCCATACTTGTGACAAACGCCTGGGAAAGAGTATTTTATGTAGGATGAAGTTCTGCCATAGAGCTGCATGTCCTAAAGCTCTTGGACCAGGTGTGGGATCAAGTCTGCTTCATTGGGTGACTTGCTGTATGTGCTGAGAATAACCAGAGCCTGGGTGAGCCTGTGTTCTGTGGGAGTATTTTCTTACATTGGTGAATGGGGATATGCACTTCATCTGCATACTGATCCTTGATTAAGTTATTGATCGGTGCAAATATACAAACTGTCAAGTAATAAAGAATCAATGAGGAAATTATACGAACACACTTATCCTATACCAGAAGTTGTAGATATCAGCTTGAATAGTTAGGGATGCAATTTCAGAACACCTGCAGTCACATGGAACTTTTTTTATATTCAGGGTGAAACCGTGTGTTCGTATACTACGTGATACAACATGGTGCAATCCGCAGACAAAACCCAAACGACGCACAGATGAGACATCTCACTGTTACAGTCACGATCATTTTTTATCCCTTCCTTTTTCGCACCTCCTCATAAGTGACTGCGATTGAAATTCCATCCGTTTAGCAGCAGCAGTGAGTGAATGGACGGATGACCCCTCGGTGGTTGGGTGCAGGTGGAGCGCGACGCGGGCCGGTTGGGAAGCAGGTGATGACAGGTGTAGCAGCAGGATGGGGAGGAGCAGTAAGAGGAGAGGGTGGGGGGCCCAGAACCAAATCAAAGGTCCACAGACTTATGTCACGTGCAAAGACCTCTAAAAACTGAACTGGCTTCCGAAGAGTGGACTGCAGTCACTGCATGCAACTGATGTTCTTTAAACTGATGCAGCAGAGGAGACATGGGCACCAAGGGCCAAGTGTTTTCATTGATGTGAGAAAATCTGCATTATTTCCAGTCCTCCTTCTTTGTACAACAGCCTCTGGTGTGGTTTGAATCGTTTTTCATTACTGTAGCTGGGACCGTTTCAAGGTATTTAGAGGGCCCTAGGCGAAGGGGACATGGACTTCCCTCCAGGGGCCCCGCTAAGGTATTTCAATAAGAGTCATTCCCCATTTGGTCATAGAATTAGGGAATTGCTGCTGACAAAAGTGATAGTTGCTGTTGTTTCAATACATTACCAGTGATTATCAAAGGGTTGCCTTCAAACTCTGGGCCCTAAGCGATTGCCAAGTGTACTTACCTTGTTTTGATGGGCCTGACTGTAGCGTGTCTCAATCAGTCTCTTCCTGTGTTGTACGGTAATAAAGGAGCATAAAGGCCACTGGATCTATAGGGTAATCAGATCTTCCTATAATCCCGACGCACACTGCTGAGAGTAAGACCTGCCTTTTGTGTGTCTGTGTCTGAAGATTTAACTGGATCTGGAGTTGGGAGGTCATTGCGAGGGCATGCTATATTTCGAAAGGTGGGAGCGAAGCCCCAACATTTAGACCCACAGCTTTGTCCCTGTAGTGCTCAAATTTGGTATATCCATGATGCTGCATTGGATGCATTCTGTGATGCAAAGGTATAACTGGTGTCCGCGCCTCGGTCTTTCTTAGGAAGTTGTGCTCAGTTCGTTATGCCGAAAGAGTAATTCAGGAGAGAGAAGAAGGAGTTGCACACAGGAGCTGAATGGAATTCAGACCGTCTTTTCTTTATTTTTATTTTGTCTTTTTAACACAAAGTGGGTAACAAATGTTTTGGGACTCCTATCCAGCCCACCATCAGTGTTCCTAAAGGATGCCCTTGTTGTTGTGCTCTTTTCTTTATTTTCTGCTTTTTATTACAGTTTCTCTGAGTTGCATTAAGCTCCTGTGTGCAACTCCTCCCTTTATCCCTCATGTATTCTGTGATGAAATAGAAATTGACCAGCCTCTGTGGGCTAATCAGGTGCCTTTGTAGAGAGTTACTTGTGCACAATCCCTGGTGCTGAACAAAAAGATTACGTGTTTTCTGAAAAAGGTTTGCACACTCCTTTGGATTTTTTTTCTTCTTTAAGTTATTTTTTCTTTGTTTTATTCATTCATTCAATGGCAATGACGTTTCGGCCTCTCGGTCTTCCTCAGATTCCAACCTAATCAGGTGCCTTACCATATACTATATTATACTATATTAATATATCCAAGGACCCGGGTTCAAGTCCTGCCAGAGGTATTTTCCAGATTACACAAAACCTTTTTTTTCACTCATTGCTAGTGACTGGCTTAATGTATTTATTAGCAGTATTCTGTGTTTACTCTTTCAAAAGCATGATCACAACCCAAACTACCCAAATGACCCTGTTCAAAAGTTTACATACCCTAGTTTCTGATGCTGAATATGGCCCTGTTTAACATCAGGGACCGCTCCAAATTGTTTGTGATAGTTGTGGATAAGGCTCTTAATGTTCTCTGATGACAAAACAGCACATTCTTCCTGGCAGAATGGTTGTTTCCTATAATACCTTTGGGTGTCTTGCTGGAACCTCACATTTGAGGTTTCCCCTGAGTGGCTCGATGATGTTGAGATCAGAAGAGTGAGAAGGTCGCATAAAAACTTCATTTTATTCTTTCTGAAGCTAATGACGGGTTGATTTGGCTTTCTGTGCTGAAATATTGTCATGTTGGCATGTTCAAACAATGGACCATGTGCAGATTCAAGGCTGATGAGTGTCAAGTTTCCTCCAGTATTTTTCACGGGGCAATGTATTCATCATTCTGTGAGTATGGACCAAAAGTGTAGTGCATTTGTAACTCAAATGTCCCCATGACATCAGTGGTCCATAACCATGTTTCACAGAAGGGATGGTGTAACTTTCATCATAGGCTCCGTTGACTGTTCTCCAAATGGTACTGTTAATTAGGCGTGGGTATTGGCAAAGGGTTCACGATTCGATGCGCATCACAATACACATGCCACGATGCGATTCTATCACGATGCATTGCGATTCATGTACTACTGTGATGCATTGCGATATTTACTTCAGTAAATGTGTAAAATACATCTTATTTGTCATTTGCTGTGTAGCTTTCTTAAGTCAGTTCATTCTATTTAAGCATTCTATCATCTGGGAGAGAGCTTACATCACAACAGAAATATTACCTATTCTCTACTGAACAAAATAACCCGTGGCAAATCGAATTTTATTGTTATCAAATAATCAATTGTCATGAATCCATGCAGTATATTGAGAAAATAAGTATCACGATACCTTGTCATGAATCGATGCAGTATATCGTGAAAATAAGTATCGCGATGCATCGATATGACGATTATTTTGCACACCCCTACTGTTAATAGTGGCTGAAAAAAGTTCCATATTGATCTAATTTTTCCAAATGACTGTCACATGCATTCTGATGCTTCTCACTATGCTATTTGGTGTATCATATGCAAAATAACATGTTTGCATTTTTGTAGTAATGGCTTTCTCCTGGCAACCCCCAACAGTCCATCTTTCCTCAAGTGCCTCTTTCCTGTACAGTTTAAAACATTTTTTCATGTTGTCCTATATTTCACCTGAAGTTATTTGTTGGTTGTCCTATGCCTCCTGAACAATTTCCCTTGCAATGATCATTGCAATGCAATGATTCCCTTGCCCATTGGCTTGATTCCAAACAAACCCCTCATATTGAATTTCTGAATTGAAATTCCAACAGTGCCAATATCACAATATTTTGACACAGAAAGCCAAATCAACCCATCATTAGCTTCAGAAAGAATAAAATGAAGGTTTTTGAGCGACCATCTCACTCTCCTGATGTCAACATCATTGAGCCACTCAGGGGAAACCTCAAATGTGAGGTTCCAGCAAGACACCCAAAGATATTATAGGAAACAACCATTCTGCCAGGAAGAATGTGCTGTTTTGTCATCTGAGAACATTAAGAGCCTTATCCACAACTACCACAAACAAACTTAGAGCGGACCTTGATGTTAAACAGGGCCATATTCAGCATCAGAAACTAGGGTATGTAAACTTTTGAACAGGGTCATTTGGGTAGTTTGGGTTGTGATCATGCTTTTGAAAGAGTAAACACAGAATATTGCTAATAAATATCTTAAGCCAGTCACTAGCAATGAGTGAAAAAAAAGGTTTTGTGTAATCCGTCATATTTCGTGAGAAATCGCAGAGAAAGCGTATATTCTGCTGGGGTATGTAAACATATGAGCACCACTGTATCTCTCTCTCCTACTACTTTCTTGTCTATCTTCACTGTCCTGTCATAATGCAGGCAAATGCCCTATATAGGGCTGCACAATTAATCGAAAAATAATCAAAATCGTGATAAAATAGTGAAATCGAACTCATGATTTTAATCGGGATTTAATCGTGACCTACTTTTGAGAGCGTCCTTGAAGCCAGAACATGGACAGGCGGACAGATTTCTGGCCAGAAACACCACTCTAAGTTTCATGCTATTGCCTTTACATAATTATTACAATTCATTTTATTTTGCTCATCCTGTATGTAATTCATTCTTGGTTATATTTCATCTTGTTATAATTTTCAAAAAAATCTGCAAAAATCAATAATCGTGATTATGATTTTGACCAAAATAATCGTGATTATGATTTTTTTCCATAATCGTGCAGCCCTAGCCCTACATATATTTTTAAAAAGGACTTGGCTAAATACATTTGTCACACTCAAGTATGATGTCAGATGACACTAGATAAGACAACAGATGTTGGTGATAGTGGGATAGACCCATCCTCTTAAACTTACAGGCATATACTTTATTTGGGGATGGACCTTGAAAGTTCATAATATAGATAATGGGTGCTTCACCATTTCAGCACTAAGTATCTTAAGCCTAAGGATCAGAAAGCATCAAATATGATCCATGTTCTACATTGTGTGTGTAATGCCATTGAGGTGGCCGGATGCTTAATGCCCTGTGTACACCAGGCGCTACCTACACAACCCAAGGTAACTGGGGTGGTTGAAGTTTCGCCTTGAATTCTCTTTATTCGCTCTGGACCAGTGTTAATTTTGACAGAAATGTTTAATTTAGTTTTAGTTTTAGTGTCTTGATGAAAATGTAATTTAGTTTTAGTCACAATTTAGTCATCTAAATCATTTTTGTTTTAGTCTAGTTTTAGTTGACTAAAATTCATACAATTTTAGTCGACGAAATCTAAAATAATTTTAGTCAACTAAAATAGGCTATTAGCCTACATTCATTTCCTCTTGTCTAGACTTCTCTATAAAATTGTCAAACTAAAATACCATTTGGGGAAATCAATGATTAAAATGACATAGGGCCTATAGTAATCATAAAATATTGTCAAAAACTGCCAGAGCGATGTGTCCATTGTGTAAAAAAATGATGGCAGCGACACTCATAAATTTCTGTCGATATTTTAGAACGACATCGGGGGAAACGGGACTGCACGTTATGAAAAAAGTACTTGTGGGTATAGGCCAGTAATCAAGAGCATCGCGGGGTACAGTAGCCAGGTTACTGTAGCCTGTGCAAGCGTTAATGGCACCTGTTGGAAGACCTCTCTCTCTCGTGCGCGTATTGCAAGCTGTTGCATATTATTTGCTTGATGCAAAGTTGTGATGGCATACGCGCTCTCGTTGACATGGTTGTGTGCATGGCTGCATGCATTCGCAAGACGTTATTGCAATAACGCCTATGTGGAAGCGTGGAAGGGCCGTTCACTTCCTATGTCAGTGTCCTTGACTGAAACAAGTCGCAAAACTCCACACTTCCGAATCCTTTGCGATCGGCAGTGATTCTTATCAGAAGGCTTGTGCCTACGCATAGACCCTTAAATTACAAACATTAGCGAACATTGAAAAAAGATCAGACAACGACCGTCGGGTAGCAGGTTAATGAAAATGGATAAATTCCGCAAAAAAATGCATTGTTAAAGAAAGATGGTTGCTGTGCGACAGCACCGCTATTTCATGACTGCATAAACTTCTTCGTCATGGATAAATGGGCAACAATATTTTTCCAACTGGCATTGCACTGAAAAGTAGGCTAGTGCTGTTAAAAAGGGGCACGGCACCGACGCTGCCTGTCACTGTAGGCTACCTGCGTGTGTGTGTGAGAGGGGAGGAGGGAGACGCACGAGGAGCAGATGAGGGTCGCGACTTGCAAAATATCAGGCAATTCTTTTTCAATGTTTCAGTGACATATTAACAAAAATGCTTCCTATTGGTTTTCGTCTCCGGTGGTATTGTAGTTACATTTTTATTTTTTGACGAAAATATAAATCAATATCGTTATATTTTTCGTACAAACGCAAGCTGTTTTTTTTTCGTCATCGTTTTATTGTCGTCAGGGGAAAAACAATCGTTAACGATAATTATGACGAAAATATTTTGTCACGAAATTAACACTGCTCTGGACATGTTTGATTCAGCTAATCACATCACGGCTCTGTCTCGACAGCCTGGGACATTCGTCGATATGAACGTTCCAATTGGTTCTCGACAAACCGCGTCACTCATAGCGATTTGCTTCACGATTAGCTTGAGTTTAAATTCGCTCTGGTTGCTCAGTTGGCTTCGCTCCTGGCGAATTCGCTCTGGTAGCTTTATTCGCCTTCCCTCCATAGAGAAATAATGACTTCCACCGCTCAGGTCGCGTAGTTTGCGCTTGGTGTACACAGGGCTACAGACTGTTAAGTCTAAATGGAGGCTTTGGACACATTCCCGATTGAAGACCAGTTAAGTAATGTTTTGTTTCTGTGCTACCTACTCTGCATTTTTAACACACCAAAAAGTGGTTTGGTCAATTTTTCAAGCACTATGCTCAACCTTACCCCTCGTATCATTTGAAAAAGGAGGATTACAAATGTTTGAAATGTTTCTATTGCTCTATCCATTTGTAAGGATATATTACATCAACCAAAAAATGAATTCTTTCTCCAGTCACACAGATGTCCAGGCTGTGGAAAAATAAATCTCACTTGTCATACAGATTAGAAAGCACTGATCAGAAAGTTTAGAAAAGTAAAGTCAGCTTTCTGGCTGTTCCAGTGATTGAAATCAGCATTACCTGAATACACCCCCACCCTTTTTTGTTTTTTACATGGCCTCTCCTCCCTCAGGCGAAGAGAAAATATATTAAATCACTTACTACGGTCAGTGAATTGCTTTCAGGCCGAGTGTGCAAACATTATGATCATTTATTAAACAACACATGGGAGCAGGAGGGGAAAAAATACATTCTTCACTCGTTTTCACATTTTTGCCAGCGCTGTTGCTCTCCGGCACCTGTTAAATATTACGACCATTCGATCAACTCTCCCAGTAGACGCTAATACATTGTAACACACCACCCAAACACACATGCACAAGCACACATTCTTGATTGCACGCATGCACTCTCACACGCACGCACACACACGCGCACGTTGTTAGATTGTGCTTAGCCATGTTCCAGAGAGAGTGAGCCTGCTAGTTTCTGCTTAGTCATGTTCCAGACAGACCGGGGGGGGGGGGCTGTTGATGACTCCAGGGCCCCTCACTGAGGACCATCAGGCCCCCTCACTGAGGACCATCAGGCCCCCTCACTGAGGACCATCAGGCCCCCTCACTGAGGACCATCAGGCCCCCTCACTGAGGACCATCAGGCCCCATTAGTGACCCAGGGAGAGGAGCCATACTGATAGGGGAGATGGGGGGCATGTGAGGAAGTGAGTGAGAAAGAAATGGAGAGGGAGGTCAGTGATGGCAGGGAGGGAGGGGGATACTTACAGTAGAGCGGCTGAAATTGAGGAAGAGAAATGAAGAGAGGGAGTGACAGAGGAGAGGGAGAAAGATGCTGATCGAGAAAGGGAGAGGGCTGAGTCTGGCTGATGGGGAGAGAGGGAGAAAGAAAATGACAAAGAGAGAGAGAGATTCAGACGGGGATCCAATTGACAGAATGAGAAAGGGAGATGGAGGAGAGAGAGAGAGAGAGAGAGAGAGAGAGAGAGAGAGAGAGAGAGAGAGAGAGAGAGAGAGAGAGAGAGAGAGAGAGAGAGAGAGAGAGAGAGAGAGAGAGAGAGGGAGAGAGAAATGGGAGGAGGGTTGCAGCTCAGTGCAGAGGTTGAGAGGGCTGCACTCGGGAGAAGGACTCATGCAAAGAGCCTAAAGTGTGGCGATGAGAGCGAACCCAAAATAGCAGAGGAGTAAAAGAGAGGGATGGGGAGAGAGGAAGGAGGGAGGAGGAGGAGAGGTCGGGGAGAGAAATGAAATGAAGCAAGATAGTAAAATTAAGTGGTGGGTGGATGAGGGACTAATCTTGTGTGTGTTTGTGGGTGTGTGTCAGAGAGAGTGGGTGTTTAAGGTGTGTGTGTTTACGTGTGTGTCTGAGTGTTCAAGGTGTGTGTGCGTGCGCGCGCGTGTGCGCGTGAGTGCAAGTACGCGTGTGTGTGTGTGTGTGTGTGTGTGCGTGCGTGCGCGTGCGTGCGTGCGTGCGCGTGTGTGTGTGCGCGCGCGCATGTGTCTTATCTGGTCAGTGCAGGGAAATGACTTCTGTGTCCTGCTGTGGCAAGAAATGCTGACAGTAGCTCAGTAGCTCACAGACCTGTCACTCTCGCTTGCTCACACACACACACACACACACACACACACACACACACACACACACACACACACACACACACACACACACACACACACACACACACACACACACACACACACACACACTGTATCTCTCTTTTGCTTCAAATCTTTCACTCCCTCTCACCCTCTCTCTCTCTCTCTCTCTCTCTCTCTCTCTCTCTTACACACTTTCGCACACACATACTGATAGACACACTTGCTCTGTTTAATTTCTCTCTCTTGCTTGCTTAGCAACTCTCTGCCCTGTCATTCATTGTCATACTCACCTTCATATTTCTCACTCACGTACAGTGCTTACTCACTCTGTCAGTGTCAGTCTCTCTCTCTCTCTCTCTCTCTGTCTCTGTCTCTCTCTCTCTCACTCTCACTCTCACTCTCACTCTCACTCTCTCTCTCTCTCTCTCTTACTCTCTCTCTCTCTCTCTTACTCTCTCTCTCTGTCTCTGTCTCTGTCTCTCTCTCTCTCTCACTCTCTCTCTCTTACTCTCTCTCTCTCTCTTACTCTCTCTCTCTCTCTCTCTCTCTCTCTCTCTCTCTCTCTCTCTCTCTCTCAAATCTCTGTGTTGCTCACTGTCACCTTTCTTTTTTGCTGACTGTCTCTCACATACTGTTTCCCTCTCGAGGTTGTTAATTTTCAAATACTTTCTCATACACACCAACTGGCACATCATATGAAAACGGTCACATTGTCACACACCTGAATGCAGTCTAAAGAAAGGATTAGCCTGGCAAGTGATATGAAATGTTTAGTCTGGGCTTGCACTGTAGGCAAAGCTATGAAGCCAACGGTTCGTGTTTAAACTGTGTTGTCATCGTGCTGACCCCATGTCAATGACTTGCTACACAGATTCAAAACTACACATAGTGTTGTAATTATAGGACATTATTATATGGTTGTGACGTCATCTGTCGAATGCCCCATTCATTTCAACGGGGCTCCCCAACGTTCGGACGTCTGTTATTTTTCGATAACGGACGGGTTGGTCTATAACAGACCGCTGTCGATGGCAACAAGACATTTCACTGCTAAAGCGACTTTTCAACAAGACTCTAATCAGCTGCTGTGATAGACAGCACCCGTTGTCCTGGCTACCGCTGTCAATGGCAACAAGACGTTCACTGCTAAAGCCACTGGCTTGTATACAAGTCAGTGGCTAAAGCGAATGTTTCATATCACTCCGCAGGGGGTCCGGTCTTTTGTCACTTTAATCAGCTGCTGTGATAGACAACACCTGTTGTTCTGGCTACCTAGCTGTTTCCTAGCGGTGTTCCACAACGGCACTGTTTTGTTTTGCGCAGCAACAATCTTAACATTAAATAGGCCTAGGTCTAAAGAAATGTCCCCGCCATGTGTGAATCATTTAAGTATATCCATATAATAAGCGGGTTAACTTTCGGCGAGTCGGTCGCTTTGTGGAATAGCAGCACTTCAGAGAGAACAAGACCCCTCCGCTCCGCGTCGGGGTCTAAAGATTCTCTCTGTCGTGCTGCTATTCCACGGTAACCCTTACTTAATCCATTAATTCTACGATTAGCCTTTATGGTAGCCACGAGAAATCCGTCTCCGTGGTCGATGGGAGATGGTCTCATCTTACTCTATCATTTAAATTAATTGAAGTTCCATATTGTGCTTTATTAGCATGTCTGTTGCTTTATAGCGTCGCAAAAGCATACAAATAATAAAACGAAAGTGTGAATATAGTTACCTTAACCAATCAGTAACGGAGCTCGCGGGTGAGTTCTACGTCACCACTCTCAACTGTTTGCTTATTGGCGAAACACTGAGAGAACCGAGCTCGAGGCTTTTGCCAGACGATGTGCGGAGCCAAAATCTTTGGGTGGAGTACATGGATGGCGTCGCCAGGCTACCTTTATGGTGCAAGGCTATACCAACCCACTAGGCAAAAAAGAATATTCTGTTGATCAAGTTTACTACGCTACCACATTACAGTACCGCCTTCACTATATGAAACGCCCTTAACTTGCATGGTCAAAAAAGTAGTTACTAAGTAGTTACTAGTGTACTTACAGTACAGACAACATCTGTCCTCAACCTTGTTGCGTGCGTGTTCATGTGTGCGTGTGAGAGAGAGAGAGTTGGTGCGTGTGTGTTTGCATTTTTGTGAGAGTGTGTTTGTGTGTCTGAATGTGTACCTTTCTGCCTGAAGCGCTTTGTGTGGTTGGGTGGGCCGCAATTACACCTTACATGTGAACTCTCCATTACACTCCACCCACACGTCTGTATTCTACACCTACTCCATTCCACACACCCACTTCACTCCATTTGGTGGTTCACACCCCCGCGCAGCAAATCACCCCCAGTCATCCCCAGAGCTGTTTTTCTTCCCGTGTAGAAGCTTATGGGACTCAATAGAGCTGGGCGGTGTACGGTTAAAAAACCGTGATCTCGGTTTACACTACACAAGGGTCTCTTTTTGATGAGAGACGGTTTTGTTGTTGTTGTTGCTACTATGTTATGTGCGTGAGCTTCATACTCCGTGTCACACTTCCAAAGATTCTTCTAATTCATAAGTCTCTGACACTTCATTTCAACTCTGCTAAGTCCACTGTTGTTGCTGTTCTACTAGGGAATGTCACCACAATGTAAGATGTTGATTGAACTAATAAAATAATTGGTTACGCGCTAGAGGCTAGTGAGAGTGAAACATGATGAACACACATGGCATGGATGAATCATGACAAACATTTCAATTAATTTAGCCTACCTTTGATCTCACAAAGTTAAATAAAAGGCAATTATATGTGGTGCTATGTTAACAGGCTACAACAGTTATCTGATTCTTAACTGTATTTAATTACCATCCCAACTGTGTGCGCAGTGCTGTTAAGACTGCTTATAAGCTAAAGTAGCCTAGCTTTCAAATGCAATGGGCAGACAAGATACATTGCTACATTGCTATATTTGTTTGAAATGATTTGGGGGCAAAATAGGAGCGAAACACATCGCAATATGACACAAACTACCGGACAAAATACCTTCTACGTTGGATTTGGACTTTAATTCAAAGACAATATGCACACAATGTCAAGTAAATCCGTTTGTTTTCAGTGTCTGTCTTCAGTCTGTTTCGTTTCTGTCCCACTGTTGTTTACTCGCTAGTCCAGTCCAGCGGCAGCGCAACGCGCCGGATGTGTTGCCAGGTGTAGAACGACAAATAAGCCATTAGTGTTGCCAGGTGTAGAACGAAATAAGCTGTTTTGGGCTGTCTTGGAAAAAAAGCCCAAAACAGCTGCTTATAATCATTTAACCCTTCTTCCTTGAAAAATCTATGACACCCTGGTCAAGATTTTAGGTTATTTTATGAAATGCTGCATTTTCCCCTTTGTTGGATAGGGAAATATAAACTATAAATTATAGAAAATATTATTGAAATGAAAAAATGATAAAATATAAATGGAGATTAATTTAAATTCATGATTTTATCTCATTTTAACATTTAATTTGAGATCTTTTCCTCAGAAAGATTAAGATTTGGGGGGAAATCATCGCATATCAAAAAACCGTGCAGAAAACCGTGATATCAATTTTCATCAAGAAAACCGTGATATCAATTTTCATCAAGAAAACCGTGATGCTAATTTTTTCCAAAACCGCCCAGCCCTAGGACTCAATGTGCTCAGGTGACTTCCAGAGGTCTTTTTCTTCCCGTGCAGAAGCTTAGCACTGGATGACAAGGGGGAAGGACTCTCTGTGCTCAGGGGGGGAGGGAGGTGTCATCCAGACCTGCCCCCCTGGCCCCTGCACACTGCACACTGAACATACTTGAACGGTGCAAGCTGCTCCACCCCATCCCCCGCACAGATATACCGCTCCGTACAAACGGGGCCCACTAGTTTGACGTCCTTTCGGTACTGATGTCTTACATCACATGGTAATCAAACATTTCAAACAAGCGATTTTAGGGTTAGGGTTAGGGTTAGGGTTAGGGTTAGGTTTTATGGTTAAGGTTAAGGTTAGGTTTAGGGTTAAGGTTAAGTTAGGGTTAGGGTTAGGGTTAGGGTTAGGGTTGTATGATTTAAGACATCAGTACCGAAAGGGCGTCAAATTAGTGAGTCCCCGTACAAACGTGTTCGTTGTCCCAGGTCCAGGGAAACGGCCAGGGGGTTGGAGTGTGTGGGGTTCAGAATTGGGTCCTCATTACGCTATATGTACTGGGAGCGGAACTTTTTGGTGACTTTTTCCTGGGTCTGGCAAAAGCTGTGAGCAGCCCTGACTCCGTTTGCTTGTTTCCCCCCACCTGCAGCCAAACTCCAGTCAAAAGCTGCAATCTGCCTGTCTCATTGTTAGTACAAAAGAGGCCTATGAGAGCAAAGGAAAGGGGGAGGATCTGGCGTAAATAGAGTCTACTAGACTCTTCTATCCTCGTCTCATACATCTGTCCCTTTCCCTTACTCGCTAAAAGCTTGAAGAGATTTATCGGAAAACTTTTTTTTTCTGGCAGCACTTCACGCAGGTAGAGGCACGTACAGGGGGGTCCGTGGAGAGGGTGAGAAGGCGAGCGAAAAAAAAGAAACTTTAACATGATGGATTTCCTCTTGTTTTCTCCCACCCCCCTCCCTGAAAACGACTTAACTGACATGACGTGGTGTTTACACAAAACTCCTGTCCTCGCTGGTGTAGTGACTTACGGAGTAACCTATAAGTAGAACTGTGGTTCAGGGTACAATGCCACAGAGACTTTGAGGTGCAGTTATTGGTACATCTTGTTTTGTGCTACGTCTTGGCTGGGAACAATGTACATAATGCTGTCGAAACATTAATTTAAAGGTGCATTGGTTTGTGATATGGAAAACGGCGACAGCCACTATGCCAATGTGCAGACTTAGACTGAAAATGGTCTTCTTTACACCTCCTTTGTCTTGTGATAAGGCCTGATGGTCCAATTGTGTCCTTTTTTATTTTTTAGAGATATTGCAATGTCAGTACAGTGTCAGTACAGTGCAGTAACTAATACCGAATACCAAAGCTTTGAAACGGATTTGTTCTCAGTTTCAATGTTGGCGTAGTTACTGCACGTACGTAGGTGGCGAGCAGGGGTTACTGCCTTTGTGGATGTGCACAACTTTTAGGATTTTGCACAAGTCCTAGTTTACACACACACACACACACACACACACACACACACACACACACACACACACACACACACACACACACACACACACACACACACACACACACACACACACACACACACACACACACAATATGCCCTATTGTCCTACTCCGATGTCCCCATTTAACCTGTAATTACAGTGCTTGTGCTTACTCTACCTAGAAGCAGAATCCATTTTTATTGGCACTTCCACACCTCTTCCAGTGCACATCTGGCTTTTAAACGGAGGTTCCCAATATATGGTCCGTCAAGCTCTCTCGCTTTCTCTCTCTCTCTCTCTCTCTCTCTCTCTCTCTCTCTCGCTTTCTCTCTCTCTCTCTCTCGCTTTCTCTCTCTCTCTCTCTCTCTCTCTCTCTCTCTCTCTCTCTCTCTCTCTCTCTCTCTCTTTCTCTTTCTCTTTCTCTCTCTCCCCCTCTCTCTCTCTCTCTCTCCCTCCCCCCCTCTCTCTCTCTCCCTGCCTCCCCTCCCTCCCATCCTCACTTACTCGTACATCCATGTCAAAATCGGGCAGGGTCTTTGCGATGGCGTGGCTGTTATTAGGAAACGTCAACTCCATCGTATTTAGTTGCCAGGACCTCACAAATGTCAGACGACTTCTGACAGCAACGCTGACACTATTCTGACAGACAACTGTCCTGCTCTTCTGCTTACGCCATTTTTCGCTCCACCACCACTCCATTTCACCGTCACTATTACAGTTACTATTACTTACACACACACACATATATATACACACACACACACATACACACACACACACACACACACACACACACACTTTCACTTCTTTCACTTTTCACTTCACTACTTACACTCACCGACACATAACCTTGCTCTAAACACTGCCACATTCTTTTTCACCCGTCCAAATCCTACAAGACCGAAGTAATCCGCGCTCGTCTGCTTATTGAAAGTATTTATTTGATCAACACTAGTTCCAGCGAGGGCTTCAAACACGCAGCCAATGGATGTGAGGCTGCGTTATTGTGATTAACGGGCAGCCAGCCAGTGGGTGTGGGCTACATCATGACGGTAGTGTTCATGGGTAATGTAGGCAATCTTGGCGTTTTAACGTTCATCAGACGGGCAGCTGTTTAACGTTCAGTTGGGCGCGCGCTACCGGCCAATTTGGCTAGTGGATGATTTGTTTCTACTAGCCAAAATTATATTTCACCCGCATTTGGCCGGTTGGCGGGCGTTAATTTAGAGCCCTGGTTCCCTCTCTTTATGCTCACTCTTCCACTCACTCTGTCCATCTCTCTTCTTCTCTCTCCTTTCCCCTCTCCCCCCCACCCTTCATACCCTTTACATCTCTCATTCTCTCTCTATGGCCAGTATTCCACTCTCTCCCTCCCACAGTCGTCTCTCTCTCTCTCTCTCTCTCTCTCTCTCTCTCTCTCTCTCTCTCTCTCTCTCTCTCTCTCTCTCTCTCTCTCTCTCTCTCTCTCTCTCTCTCTAATGGTCCCCATCATGTCCTCCACTTGGGCCACACGTGTGTCCTCTCTCACATGACTCCTCTGTTTGTGTGCACTTAACAGTCAACGTGCATCGATTTCTCTCTTTTTTTTCTTTTTACAGCCAGAGAGAGGGTGTTAGTGGAACATCTTCATCCCGGAGCTCACTTTAGAGAGACCCTGTTAGACCCTGTTAGACCCTGTTAGACCCTGTTAGACCCTGTTAGCTTGGCATGTGTCCAGGCCGGGAAGTGCTGCTTTTATTGAGGCCGTGCTGAAAGATGGGAGCAGCCACGCTAAGCTAGGTTTATACTCCACCTGTCTGTCAGTGCTGCTGCATGTGCGGAGGCAAGATGGGGGTGAACGCACATGCTTTGCAAATGGCCTTTTCAAGATGCAAAATGCTGCACTGAGGCAATGTCAAGTGTGTTGTAAGCCAACTTTAGCCTAGTAACTATCTGCATCACTTGTTTTTTTTCCATGAGTGCAAGTTGGTTCACTTAACAACCCACACATACAGCGCTGCAAACACTGGGCAAGAACACTTAGGATTTAGTCAAGTTTGTCCATAAATAAAAGGGAATACATTTTTTTTTTGCTTTATCTTTCTAAGATCATACCTATAGTGACGATGGATATTTGAAGTACTGTGGCATTGTCTATACAACTGCATACTTTCATTTTCACTGACATCCACGTAACTGTACAGTTCTATTTTTACATTGTCCCTGATCATCTGTATCAGTGTAGTGTTATTTGTGTAGCATCAGGTATGCGCTATATACTCTAAGCCAGTGGTTCTCAACCATCATTAAAAAAAAAAAAATGTTTTTGGTCTTTTACGACTTTATTGATGACAGCACAGGAAACAAATGGGGAGATAGACGGAGAGGGGTAGGCAAATGACCCGGGCCGGGAATCGAACCCGGGCCAGCCGCATGGCAGACGAGTGCTCTACTGGTTGGCCACGGCAGGGCCCTCAACTTTTTTTGAACCAGCTCCTCTTTTAGAGCTTTTATGTACTTGATGAATACATAATGTTGCAATATCGTGTGACTTATGGTAGATGCCCTGTACACGATACCCTGTACACGGGACTGTTCACATGAAGTCCTACCCAGAGTGCCCAAGCTTTTTTTTCTAAAGCCATGGTTGTGATGCCAGCCCGCATGATTGGATTTTGACGGTGTGTGGCTACCAGCAGGTACCCCACTGATGGAGTGCTGCGGGTGTCATCACCCCCCATAAAGCTAAGCCAGATGGAGCACATCCACTCAGGGCGATGACTGGAAGAGTGCGTGCGTGCGTGCGTGCGTGCGTGCGTGCGTGCGTGCGCGCGCGCGTGTGTGCGTGCACGTATGTGTCGTGAGTGAGTGCGTGTGTGTGTGTACGCGTGTGCGGGTTTGTTAAGAGCAGTAGTTCTGTTAGGTTTCTGACAGGGTCACAGGCCCCGATGCGGGTAATCTCTTTAGAGTGTGATGATGACAAAGAAATATTAAACGCACACACGCACGCACACATGCGTGCGCACACACACACGCACACACACAGACACATGCATGCACACGCACACGCACACACATGGAGAGACATGCACACACTCTGTCATCTTGTCCTTGATGTGGGTGTAATGTGTGTAATGGCTGACTCTTCAATGCATTCTTGAGTCTCAAGCACTCGTAAATGGTTATCATCTTTAGCAGAGGGATTTACGGCCGCAAGTGTGTCTGATGCTGATTCATTCCCAAGGGCTTGACACACAAGTCTATAGAGATTTCTGTGCGATCATGTCATAGCACACGTTCTGTACATAACACTTCACACATTCAGCTACAGGGTTTTTAAAGTATGGAAGCCGCAAAGACCCCTTTTATATACAACATGATTATATAAGATACACAAGTGTGTGATGAAATTAAATATCTACTTTTACTTTTTGATATTGCCATGAGGCCTTTTTGGATTTAGAGTCAAGCTTTATAGCCTAAACTTAGATGTTTAGCGTACTTAAGAGACAAGAATGTTTTATCAGATGTATTGTCTTTGTAATTGTTTAACGTTCTTGACAATATTACGATAGGCTTGTAACACTGCAGTGAAACTGCATTTGGATTTACCTCAATAATTTAGTCATGTATAGTCACTGTCATGCCTATGGTTTTGTTGGATGTAAATTTATTTTCAAATACAATATACTGATCATTAATTAACGTTTAGGATTATATAGTACTATAATACAAAAATAATAATGTGTACTTATTATACAAGGTATACACAAGTGTGAGGAAATTAAAAATATATATTTTTATTTTCCCTTTCTCCCCTCTTTCACCAGGTCCACACCAAGTTCCACTGCCGTCAAGCGCACACAATGGGATCAGACACGTCTTGCTTAACGTTTTCCTACGACGGGACTACTTTGGCATCAAGAGGAGGTATGGTGATGATGCACACACACGCGCGCAAACTGACAGACAGACGGGCACGGACACAGACAGACAGACGGGCATACAGACAGACCGACAGACAGATCGGCACGCACACAGAAAGACAGACAGACAAACGGACAGACATACTAACTGACAGCAGCAATAGATAACCATATAGGATGGTGTGCAATGCCCGAAATGAACACACAGAGGGCCATTGTACCAAGGACACGGAAATGACCTTTGTAAGCTAAGAAGATACTCTCACAAGATGCACGCTCTGTCATACAGACACACTCACACTCACACTCCCACTCACACACAGGCTGACACACTCACACACTCACACATAAACAGCCTTGCTAACCGAAGTCCACTTAAAATATTCCAGAATAAACACGCTCTCCCTGTTTTGGTCTTGGGCAATTTCTCGTAATTCTTCTGTATTGCCCGTACGCAGTCACTCACGTTCTGTTTCTCGCTGCCAAATTATTCGCTCACTCACTCAATATGGCTCATTGGTAGACCCACACCTTGCTCCCATTTCCTCTTAACGCACACACACAACACACACACACACACACACACGCACGCACACTCTTTCTCTCTTTTTCATGGTCTGTGTCAGTAAATCTCCTCCCTCTCTCTCGCACTCCCTCTTAAACAATATGTATTTTGCACACCAGTCTTTAGAGGACTGCTTTCTTTTTTCTCTTTCTCTTCCACCTCTTCACTCTCCATCCAGCCCTTCACCTGGAGTACCCTAGTGTCCTCCAACCCTAATCCTCATCTGACCCCCAGACAGACAGTCAGACAGACAGACGGCCCCCACCGAGTATCTCTCATTCCCTGACACACTCCCTTCTTTTGCTGACTCACTCCCACCCTTCTCCAACTCCTCCCTTCTTTCCTCCACACTGTCAGACCCAGACCCAGACTCTGCACCAGTCTTGCTGCTGCTGCTGCTGCTCCTCACACAATGGACCCAATTCAGCCCACAAGCGTTTTGTAAAAAAAAAAACCCTCAAAAAACGCACCGCTTCTCTTCCCTCTGCAGCGGCCTTCAACACAAATGTGCCCCTCTCTCTGTCTCTTGTCTAGTTTAGCCCTCTTTAAAGCATATTTTAACTTGCGTTGCACTTGCTTTGAGAATGAAAAGGCAGCATTTTTTTAAAAGATACTGTAGACAATTTTATTAAGGTCCCACCTCTGTCTGTCTGTCTGTCTGTCTGTCTGTCTGTCTGTCTGTCTGTCTGTCTGTCTGTCTGTCTTGTTCTCTATCTCCCGCTGCCTGCTTGTTTCACTCTCTCTTACACTCTTTCTTTCATTCTCTGTACTCTGCTTCTCTTTTCTCCCCCTCTCCCTCCTCTATCTCTCTCTCTCTCTCCCTCCCTCTCTCTCTCTCTCTCTCTCTCTCTCTCTCTCTCTCTCTCTCTCTCTCTCTCTCTCTCTCTCTCTCTCTCCTTCTCCCTGCCACATCAATCACCCATGGCCAGTGTTGTGCGTCACCAGCTGCCTTAACAAAAGGCCAGACTGTTTTCTCTTGTGACGATGCAGACGATGATTATTATCGGCGTGATTATGATGACAATGATGGGGCTGATTTTTTTTTTGGTGGCGTTTTCCATGATGATGTGGCTGATTGTCACGAAGCGCATGGAAAACACCGCTGACAGTGTGACTTGTGTTTGTTAGGTGATGACACACTCAAGACATGGGACATTCGGAACTTCAAGAAGCCCTTGAATGTGGCTACTGGACTGACCAGCTTCTTCCCAATGTGAGTGCACGGTGGACTAGGCAGTGATCAGACATTCTTCCTAGATCTATACTGTATAGTACATTCTAAATTCTAATAATATTCTAATATTCTAATCAAAAAGTTGAATTGGTGTCATTATTGCCCATATTTAGAGAGAATCTGAATTCAGAGGGGCCTACGTGCAACAAACATGGCCTGTAGCCTTATGCCGTGTCCAGACCAAGAGCGAACTACGCTGCCTGGTAGCGTGGGTAGCAGAAGAAGTTTCGCCTTGAATTCGCTGTATTCGCTGCAGACGCAGCATTGACATGTTTGATTCAGCTAATCACATAACGGCTCTGGCTTGACAGCCTGGGACATTCGGAGATATGAACGTTCCGATTGGTTTTCGCCGAACAGCGTCAGAGCAAATTCGCCTGCGATTAGATTTAGTTTAATCGTCAAAATTCGCTCTGGTCGCGCAAGAAGCTTCGCTCCTGGCGAATTCGCTTTGGTAGCGCAGGTCGCGTGCCCTCCATAGAGAAATAATGACTTCCGTCGCTTTATTCGCTCCGTTCGCTCCTGGTCTGTACACTGCATTATAATGTCTCCTCTTATGTAACAAGTGAGCCATTGACTTAAAGCCCTATGACTTATAACTTCTCACAAAGGTGTACATGCCCCCCATTTGTGGTCACTCAAGACATTCTGCTTTATTTCAGTATATCCTGATGATGTGGGTTCCTTGTTTGTAGGTGTAATATTTTTAGCAGTTTATTTCCAGAATTCATGGAGCCCATTTAGAAACCACGACCATCAAATTCTACTTTTCATACACTAAAAGGGGAATCTATCTGTAAAACTTACAAAGACTTTGATCGTACTAGTAAATATTAGTTTATTATTTAGTAAAAATTCATGAAAAGATCAAATTTGGCAACAGGCAGCACAGTTTCAATGATCAGCATAATTGCAATACCTTCTCATAGTTGCAATATCCTACACAGTGTACCTTAAAGAAATTATTGGTTGTCTGTAAGAACATTCATCTCAAAGACACACACATAATCAGGTGCTTAATCTTAGTAGTGGTAGTAGTAGTAGAATAGAGTTCCTTTATTTATGCTCAAGAAAATCTCCCCAAAAAATGATTAATCTTGAATGTATTGTCAAGAATTTTAAAGCGTTATTGTGTGTAGGGTTTATGTGTCATTTGTTGACTTCCTGTATTTCTGTACCTGCTGTCATTAGGACTGACTGCTGCTTCAGTCCAGACGATAAACTCCTGGTGACAGGTACATCAGTGAGGAAGGGGGACGGCAACGGCAAGCTGGTGTTCTTCGACCGAGGCACTTTCCAGAAAGTCTATGAGATTGACGTCACCAATTCAGTAAGACACACACACGCACACGCACACACACACACACACGCACACGCACACGCACACGCACACGCACACGCACACACACACACACACACACACACACACTTCCACTCAGACCAATTTCCATTGAAATGCAGTAGTCCTATTAAACCTTTTCATTATTGACGCCATAACATAACGATTGAGACTTGAAAACGGCTGTTATTTAAAACTTCCAGTTACATTTCTTTGGAAGTGGAATGTCCACTTGAGTCCGCTGTGGACTCTTCAGCTGCGTTCCCCGTCCCTTCCTCCTCCCCTCCTCCCCTCCTCCCCCCTCCCCCTCCTTGTCAACTTTTAAATCATTTAAATCAGCCCCAGTTGGATTAGTCTCCTTCTCTCGGCCCTTCCAGAATGCTGTTGAGATGGGCTACATTTCTCAAGATGAGCTACGTACCAATAGGCTGTTGACGTATCCCAAACTCTAACCATAATTGCAGGAACATACTGCAGGCGGCAAATGCGATAAAAAAGCTGAAGAATCCTGTTGGTCTGAAGATGCCTAAAGCGGAGGTAGATTGAACCTTTTAATGTTCAGTCGGTGGGAGCAGCCAACTGCAGCTTGTGTTTGGAAAATGTAGACATCCCTTTGTTTGCTACCAAACTGCATCATAGCTCATTCCATATTGTTAACTGATGTTCCATTTCATTTTGATGCTTTTGACGCTTATCAGGCTTGCTCCTCCATAAGTCTTTCTTAATTCTTCCACAATAAATCACTTCCGTCGCTCTTGCCACGGTCAGTCTGCACTACAGTAGCGCCACTGGGGATTAGGGTTACTGTAGGAACAGAGTGATGGCTTCATAGCTCAGCCCAGTGGTTCTCAAACTTTTTCCATCATTCCCCCCTTCAGCGGGTCTGAATGCTTCCGAGCCACCCCCACCCCCCAAGCAACAGCAGTACTCGCACAGACTGATTTTGCGACTGCAGTCGAATGCAGATGTTTGTTCATTTCCTATTATGCTATTCAAATTCATGACACTTAATGATTTAATGTTGGTGAGGGCTTTAAACTTATTTACTTATTGGCGAGACATCAAATAATTTCCTTGGGGGAATAAAAACCCACAATCGGATGTCAAACGCCCCCCCCCCCCAAGATGCCCCCCCGCCCCCACTTTGAGAAACACTGGCTCAGCCCATCAGATAGCTCATACCGACACAACACCAGGCTTGGACGAGAGGAGGAGGACTAGGACTTGGTCATGTCATGGTGAAGGGACGTTGACGTTGACATTGAGATGGGTTGCTTTGTAGATTAGCTACCAATACACTGTTGACGTAGCCCAAAGCCCTAATTCTAACCCCTAGGGGCCCTAGTGTACTGTAGTGTGCTGTAGTGTGCTGTGGTGATGGCTTGGTAGCTCGACTTGACAGATAGATCATATCGACACGGCACCATTGAATGAGAAGAGGACCTCCACATGGTAATTTCATGGTGAAACTTTGTTAACTTGGCTGCCCGCCTGTCCTATTTAGTGGAGCATGGTGTTATCTCAATTCGACGTTCCTGTCCCCTGCTCAGAAGGAGCTTTTTATTTTCAAAAAAATATTATCCATAAGAAATGCAAAGACTCCAAAGGAAGGAGCTCAGAGTTTGGTTTAAAAAGCATGTCAGTCAGCCTGCTACAGTAAAATATCCGTAACGGTGTGCGTGTGCGTGTTTGCGTATGTGGAGTTTTTGGTGGAATTTTGCCTTCAGGAGTGAGCTGTATTTGTCCAGACACAGAAAAAAATCCTTCTCCCACTTCCAAAGCAGTTCCCGCAACAAAGTGCTCGTGGTGTGTGAGTGCGTCTGTGTGTGTTTGTCTGCATGCGCATGTCTGTGTGTGTCTTGAAGATCGGCCAACTGCAAGTGCTGTAGAAAGGCTGTTTGACTGGCTTGACTGCCAACACAACACATATGAACAGAGTTTCTTGATGCAAGCCCTCCGTTAAAAAAATAAAAGGAAACGCACATCAACACACACAGGCTTATGAACAAAGAGTGATTTATTTATAATGGCTACTTTCAGAGTAGATACTATTCAGTGTTGGGACCGTGACAGTTTGGGGGTTGCATCATTTGCCAATGTTCTGATTGATGAAAAAAAACATCACTTTCATTTTTCAGTTTTCATTTGGTTCAATCTAGGAAACGATTTTATATTTGAAGAGAATTTCTGGTTTCTGAGAACTGGCCCGTTGACTCTCCTCGTGTGGACTGACATAAATGCTGAAATTAGGGGATTGTGATGATGAGCGATAATGGACTGCACAGACTTTGTTGCAAAATCGCGTGCATCTTTTAGGTGGGATCACTGCCACCATGCAATGTGTCTGCTGAGGTCTGAAAGGCCAATCAGTTTTGCTCAACATCTGTCAAGCCTGCTGTCCCATTTCTGCCATGGTTATTTTCCTGATTTTTAATTGTCTTTTAAAGGAATCATAGAACTCCCTCTTTCTAACTGCTAGAAACTGTCTTTTGAGCCTCAGAAATGGCATGTGCATATTGACAGGGATGAAAGCGCCCCTCAAATACTGGTCCTGTCTCAAATAAGTCTTGAATTCTACAGTATAACCTCTTAAATGCTTTTGTGATTGCAGTTCCCTGATATCACAAAGCAGATTATACACAAAACATTCATACTGGACACTGCTATTATGAGACTGCTGGTATTACACGTGAGCAAGGGAGCATTCTGATGACTTTGCCTGGTCAGAATTACGCTACTTTACACTAAAAGTTTATTCAAGGCAATGTATGTAGTTACTTAGGTGCAGGGTATTGATTACAGTCTCAGGAGCAATGTAAGGTTTGATGCCTTGGGGCAACTCTAAAATGTGTAACGTGCATCGTTGGTCTTGATGTGTAATCTGCCCGTATGTACAAGTATACATAAGGTTTCCCGTTGACAAACATTCCTTTCTGCGTGAGCAGCTAGGGGTCCCTCTGCAATCTATGATTGTTAAGCAACTGCTGTCACTCAAAAAAATGTGCCCATGTGGTTGGCTGCTTAGCATCTTGCCCCTCCTCACAGTGTAAATGGATCAAAGATGTCCAAAGTGAAATTGTCCTTCAGTGTAACGGATACCTTCTGCTAACTGTAACTTTAATAAAAACATGATTTTTAAATTGTTTCAAGTGAATGGATGACAGCCGAGGCTTTCATGAATTCACTGGAAAAAATAAATGGATGAAAAGAGTCATGTTTTTTACAGTTACAGTTAGCAGAAGGTATCGTCTTTGACCCGAATGTTGGTAAACAGGAAAACTACCTTTTGCAGCAGCGCCATTGTTCACCCCCTTCCTCCTCCCGCCCCAATTCGCTGATTGGTCATGTTGTTTGTAATCTCCCAGAAGACCTACCCTAGACATAATGTGGAATGAATTGTTAATTGAGCAAACTGGTGTGGATAGCAAGGCCAGGCTAACTTGCATCCATCATGGAATTTTTTTGCAATTGAACCTAGTAAAGTAAAAGGAAAAAAATCGGCACACTTTCAAGTCTGTGCAATAGACTTTACTGAATCCAAGTTTTTGGTCGCTAGACCTTCATCAGGCAGAGTGCAATTGTGAACCTGTTACCCTTGGGCTGCAAGACCAATTCAGTCATTGCTATCCCATGGCTGCTTCAAGAATGCGCAGGCATAAAATGCCTCTGGAACATACAGTACATGCATACAGACACGCATACCAGCCAGCCAGCCTACCACATGATGGAGACCTGGCTGAAAATGTCGGCAGATGAACGAATCTCTCATCCGCTTCAACCACCCCCCCACCATGGGCTCCGACACACACACACACACACACACACACACACACACACACACACACACACACACACACACACACACACACACACACACACACACACACACACACAGAGTTAACCTTTCTTAGGATTCCACATCTGCAGGTAATAGAGACAGAAGAGCCGTTGCCTCCCTGCCGTGCCGCGTGTATGAGTGGTCAACCTGCACCCGTCCGACCCGTCGAACTATTTACTGTGTTTACGCTCGCGCCTCTTCACCTTCTGACCCTCACCTACACACACACACACACACACACACACACACACACACACACACACACACACACACACACACACACACACACACACACACACACACACACACACACACACACACACACACACACACAACCTACCCCAAGTCAAGTCAGCCAGGTTGCGTTCGTGTCTAAGTGCCGGCCCTGTCTTTATGAAGTGGCGTACCAGGCACTCTCCAGGGAGGGGAGAGCCACCAATCATTCCCAGTGTAAACACCCTCCATAACCTGGGCCCTGGGTCGTGCTCTTGTGAGCAGAATGGGGGCTATGCACTCAGGCAGGGCTAAGTAAATACTTTGCAAAGGGGGCACGTTTGATGGTTGTAAGTCAAGTTCCGTCAGAGCACAGGTGAGAGATCCAAGTGTGGCCCGAGAATGTTGCACGGTGAACTTTTTTCTTCCTTTTCTTTTTTCCCTTTCTTTTGTGGCACACACTTTGTTTAGTCTTCTGTCAGTTGATCTTCTGTAAATATTGTGCATTTGTGCCCAGGAATTTTCTGTCCAAGGCTCATGAAATGATCCATCGTGGAGTTGTTTTTTTCTGGTGCTGTGTGTGTGGTTTGCTGGGTAAGTTGGGCCGCTGTCAGCTTGATGGAGAGCTCTCTTTCACAACTCCCAACATGCATATATCTGTCACCCTCTTGTGAAGACATGAAATGTCCTCTTCTCTTCTCTTCTCTTCTCTTCTCTTCTCTTCTCTTCTCTTCTCTTCTCTTCTCTTCTCTTCTCTTCTCTTCTCTTCTCTTCTCTTCTCTTCTCTCCTCTCCTCTCCTCTCCTCTCCTCTCCTCTCCTCTCTTCTCTTCTCTCCTCTCTTCTCCTCTCATATCCTCTCCTCTCCTCTCTTCTCTTCTCTTCTCTTCTCTTCTCTTCTCTTCTCTTCTCTTCTCTTCTCTTCTCTTCTCTCTTATCCAATCTTCTTTCCTCTTCTCCGTTCTTTCTCTTTTTCTCTCCTTGTGCTCCCCATATGGCCCTGAAGTATATCCCTCCTTATCCCCACACTAATGAAACCTTTCTACCTGGTCCATCAAATCTGTAAAAGCGAATCGACACACAAAGCGAGTCTGGCTAACCACTAAACCTGACTCTGTATACAGCACCATGTCTGTGCTTTTATATTCGGGGCTTTTTAGAAATCCTGCAGGCAGTTTAAAAGCATATACAACAGAAAGAGAAAGATGGTCCCTCTCTCTCGCTCGCTCTCTCTCTCGCTCGCTCGCTCTCTCTCTCTCTCTCTCGCTCTCTCTCTCTCTCTCGCCGACAGGACAGGACCCAGGTGCTTGTCGGGGAGTAGCTGACAGCTCGGCCTCACCGCATGCTTTAGCAGGGGATATCTCCTGAGCTGTAGAGAAAAGCCAGGAATGGGGGCCTGGTTTCTTGCTTCTTGCTGTATCTCCCTCTCGCTCTGCATCCCCTCTCACAGCCCCTTCCCCACGTCCTACCTTTCCCCTCTACTGCTCTTTCAAAAGGGAGAGGGAGAGTAAAAAAAAATGAAAGTGATGTGTCGGCCATGCGAGGGAAAACTGTTGACAGGCGAGGCTCTTATCTTAGCCCGCTTTGCTATTGTTTCCCCGTCCGTTGTTTGCCCGTGTGGGAATTCCAGTGGATTTGTGAGAAGGAGGGTTTGAGGGGGAGGTTTTAAGTGGCAGGACCACACATTTGCTTCCTCTGAGCATACCACACGCAACGCACACGATTCTGGGTTGCCAACGAAATATGTACCGCAATGAAAATGTGTTTATATGTAACTCACGTCCACAACCGTACAGACAATACACTCCAAAACCACAAAATGTTCACTTTTGCTGAAAAAAGTCTTGTTCCATTTGTCCGCTGCTGTGTAAACAACAAAATATGTACCGCAATGAAAATGTTTAGACGCTACCTCCATACACAGAGTCTTGAGCACACATGCAGTCAAATACTACACTGCGAACTGTATGTTTTTAGTACACACACAGGTTGTTATAGTGTTCTATGCTGCCTAATGTGCACAAGTTCAGTACATGCAATCCATCAAATCTATTTCAAAACCTGCAAAAGATTCACTTTTAGCAACAAAAAAAGGGAAAAACATATAGTTGTTTGGTGGCCTTGTCTCAAGTTACAATGCGGCAAGTGAATGAGTGATTGAATGAGTGAGTCAGACAAGGCAGGCAGTTTAAATGCCTCGACCTTAAGTGAGGGTGTCCTGCAGTGCTTCATGCACCATTTCAGATCCCCACTGCGTCGTGTGAGTGTGTGTGCATGATGAATGACCATCTCATGACTTGGTTCAGCACGTCTGGCTGTGCCCAGTGTGGACGTGAGAAGATGGAGACCATGACCTTTGGATGAGGAATGATGAGGACAGTCCGAATTTTTGCTCTTGAGGTCTGATAAAAGGCTCATAGGGACGACTTGCTATGGAAATTGCACCCCATGCACTATACTGTTTGCTAAGCAATTCTTTTCAAATTGTGGCAGATCTTGTATCAGAGAATAAAGTGCTTCTATCACATCAAAGCACTTTTATCACTTCCAACTGTTCATATATTTCGCTAATATCCATTAGCAAGTGCACAGGTGGGTAAAGCAAGTATGAAATCACCCAGTGAGAAGATGAAGCCCATGACATTCAGATGAGAAATGATGAGACAAGTCAAAATTTTTGCTCTCGAGGTCTGATAAGAGGCTCAAAGGGACGGCTTGCTACGGAAATCCCCTCAAGAGTCCTACTGTATTGGGAGTTTCTTGAAAGCCTGTCTTTTTTCAGAGGAACCCCCCTACTCTTTACCTGCATTGTTTGCTGAACAGTTCTTTTCCAGCAAGTAAAGCACTTCTATCACTTCCAACTGTTCATATATTCTGTTAATGTCCATTAGCAAGTACAAGTGGGTAAGGCCAGTGTGAATCACCCAGTGAGAAGATGGAGACCACGACCTTCGGATGATGAATGATGAGATGTGTACAAATTTCTGTTCTCCTCAGTTCTGATAAGAGAGGCTCATGAAATCCTATCGAAGAAATCATGCTGTGAGTCCTATCACAAATTTTTTGAAAGTTAGTCTTTGATGATCAACTCTTTCAAAAAAAGGAGGTCTTCCATCAGAGAGGAAAGCACTTTCATCACCTCCAACTGTTCATATAGGCTGTTAATGTCCATTTGCAGAACTGCAGAGGTAGGTAAGACAGATGTGCAAGATGTGAGAAGATGGAGAGAGAGAAGATGGACCCCTGACCTTCAAACGTGGAATGAGACGCACCGGTTTTTTGGTCCTTAGCTCCGTTGAGAATTTCAATGATTGAAAATTAAATTTCATTCATGAGCCTTACAGTGACATGGTCAAGAAATGAAGTCTACTATACACAAACAAACCCATTTTCAATAGGAAGACAACTTAACTTTGCTGCTTTACCAAAACTATTGATGCCTTCCAAATTGTCGATTTAATATGCTCAATTAATCACTTTCATTACATAGAATGAAACAATGCACAATTACACACACTAGAGTCATGCTACAAGTTTGACAAAAATTGCCTGATCATAACTTTCCATCAAAGGACATATGGAGTCTCTCTCAGCCTCTCTTATTGCAGTGCACAGCAGCCACCGCAGACTCTACTTATGGGGGCTCCCATTGTGTTTGTGCACAAGCCATTCACGATCGTCACACTTTCTCAGGACCTTGTTTGCAACCTTTCTCTCCTCCTCTCCGTTTCTCCTGGTACCCGCAGACGTCCCGTGGAGTGTTTTGGTCCGGCTCAGCCTGGCCAAGCTCTGCCCCTGGCTCTCCCCCGGCGTCGTGCCAGAGCCTGTCCCGGCCCGTCTTTTCCTCCACTGGGTTGTGTTTGAGTGAGGCCCGTTACCCGGGCAACGCTGATGGGATGTTTGACACATGGCCTTTTGGTTGCCACTGAAGTAGCGCTCCTGAGGCGAGATGGCCTACAGATTAATCAAAGCAAAGGCTCGAATGGTATGCCCCCGACACCCCAAACACACTGACACGGACACAGACACTGTCACGCACACACATGATCACAGACACGGATACATGCAGTCACACACGCAATCACACACATATATACGCATGGGTCTCACACGCACACGCACACGCACACACACACACACACACACACACACACACACACACACACACACACACACACACACACACAGATGACCACACTCCCAGACGGACACAAAACACACATTTATGTCCTTACACACACACGCACACACACACACACACACACACACACACACACACACACACACACACACACACACACACACACACACACACACACACACACACACACACACACACACACACACACACACACACACACACACACACACACACAGGCAGGCATGGAGGCACGCACATGTTCCCTGCTGAGCTACCCTGTTTCTCTTCTTTATTTATTTATTTATTTATTTGGTGATAATGTGTCCCGATGGTGCGTGCAAGGGTCCTCAGCAGGCCAGAGTGAGTGCCAGTGCCAGTGCTAGTGCTGTGAGGAGCAGCACAGGATTAGACTGCTACATGTCATTCCAGCCCCCGCGGGGGGATTTTCTAGATCTTTCCTAAATCAGCAATTACAGCCAGCCACATGCTCCGGGAGAGAGAGAGAAAGGGAGATGGAGAGGAGAAAAGCAGATTAAAGCTTTACTACATCATCCCGTTAAGTAAATACGACTATGAGAGCCAGCGGGGGGAGGAAGGGGGGGGGGGGGGGGGGGGGGGGTGTTTGCAGTGGGAGTGAGGATACAGTGAGGATGTAGTAGTAGCAGCCTACTACTTCCCTTCAGTGCTGCGTACAGTACACCAACCCTGTCAAGTGCAAGCTCCTGCCACCGATTGGCCCTAGTAGCAGGACTGCATTCTGGGTCAGGCTGTGTGGCATCTGTGGGAGTTGTGTGTGTGTGTGTGTGTGTGTGTGTGTGTGTGTGTGTGTGTGTGTGTGTGTGTGTGTGTGTGTGTGTGTGTGTGTGTGTGTGTGTGTGTGTGTGTGTGTGTGTGTGTGTGTGTGTGTGTGTGTGTCGCACAGGAAGAGAAGAGAAATTCCATCCCATCCCATCCTATTCTATTTGTACAGGCCGGTTAACAATGCCAGTTAACCCATTGATGCCTAAGGCACCTGCAAAAAAGGGTGCTGAATGCCTGACCCTTTTTAAGAAAAGCTGCCCTCAGCCTATAAAAGCCTAAATATCTCAGCTTCTGAAGCTCATAAAAATGTTGCATTTAAACACCAAGACCCTCAACTTTCATTAGAATGTGTTCATTCATCTCAAACAAACAGAGATTTTTAGCCCCTTAGCGCAGTACTATGGCTCTCTGTAATGTCATAGCAATGTTGTTATGACGTAGTTATGCATTTTCAGCAAGTGAATAGGGTCGCCGGCGACCCCAGCTGCAGTAAGAGGCTACTTAAGTTGTCTCAAATCTCATGAGCCTGAATGTTGCGTAATGCAGCTCCAGGCGCCAGGGCCAATGTTGCACAACGCAACATCAGGCATCAATGGGTTAATTGTACTGTTGAATGGTTCTGAGCAAGGTGTAATGCTCTCTTAACACACTGGCCCAAAGAGCCTGGGATGGAGTTGTGGTGGTGCACTGGAAAGACGAGAGTGTGTTCTGATTGGACAAATTTGGATTTGTCACGGAATCAGCCGACAGATCACATTACATGTGACAGATACTTCCAACAGATCCAACGTGACTTACAAACAAGGACATAATCAGTAAACTTTCTATATTTGGGGAAATGCAGAATATTAAGAAGAATATTAAGAAGAAATATCTATAAAGAAGAAATATCCTCACCTGTACACACTTCTTTATCAGGTGTCTGAGGTGTGCAGAGTATACATGCCAAGAAGGGTTACTGCATAAGAGCAGGGTTAGTTTTTAAGTAAAATGAACTTTTACAAGCTTCATGAGGGTTGCAAGAGATGGCCCTTGTCTTATATCTAGAGGAGGTAAACCAACTCATCAACTGGTGGAAGAGGAACAACTTGCTACTCAATATCAGCGAAACAAAAGAAATAACTTTGGACTCCAGGAAAGAACAGCCAACGCACATCCCACTCATCATCAATGGCAGTGCGGTGGAGGCAGTGAAAAGTACACAGTTCCTTGGAGTGCACGTCACAGATGACCTTGACTGGACTTCAAACGCCACCTCGCTGATCAAAAAGGCACAGACACTAATCCACTTCCTGCGGAGGATGAGAAGAGCTCCATTCCATTGAGAACATCCTGACCAGCAGCCTCTCTGGCAAGGCAGCTGCCTAACTGCAGACAAGAAGGCATTACAGATGGTGGTGAGGACTGCAGAAAAGATCACCCCTGCATCTGCAGAATCCGATCACCCCTGCCAGCCATTCCAGACATGCACACTACACACTCAAAGAGAGTGGATAAGAGACAGGTTCGGCCCATTGTTTCCGGGTTCTGCTGTCGCAAGGGGGAGGAGGAGGGGAAATCCCCCCTTAAGGCAGACCTAAGGACTGTCCAAAGATTCTAGGAGCTTTATGACACACCCCTTTAGGCAGAGCAGAACCTGGTCAAGTTAGGTGCCCATAGCAACCTATTACCTTGGCATATCTCCATAATACTCCTGGAATCTCTGACGCACTGTTCCAAGAGAGTTATGAAGAGTTATGATCATCAAAGACCTCACCGACCCAGCACACAAACTCTTCTTCTTACTCTACCATCAGGGATGCGCTACTGCAGCATGCAGTACCACACAAGCCAGCTGGGAGCTTCTTCGCTCAACGAGCCATCAGGCTCATCAACACACTGAGGAAAACTACATGAACATTTCAAGGACAGAGCATTCCCTAAACATTTCAAAGACCATGTCACTTGCTCTTTACTGTTTGTACCTTGCATACTACATCTACACTACTGCTGTATGTCCTTTGATTGTACTCTGCTGCTGGTGTGTGTGTGTGTGTAAGCGTGTGCGTGCATGCATGCGTGTGTGTGTGTGTGTGTGAGGGAGAGAAAAAAATCATGTATCATGATGTTTTACTGCACATTGTGCGTGTGTATGTGTGATCATTGGAAATGTCTTCATCAATATGTTTAGTTTAACTGCACTATGAAGTCTGGTCAAATCCAATTTCAATTGTCTGTTAGATGGATTTTTGACTATAAAGTACACTTTGACTTTGATATCGTCTGCAAGCTTTTCCCACCATTGAATGACATTGACTGCGAACAGTTTATACTAGGATTGCCTTATGTAAGCAGAGGGCGAAGCTATATGATTTTTGTTTGAGAAGTGCAGTTTGATGTTTTAATGTAGTGCTTACGGTCTTCCCTTCAGTGTGCCTGTGTGTGTGTGTGTGTGTGTGTGAGAGAGAGAGAGAGAGAGAGAGAGAGAGAGAGAGAGAGAGAGAGAGAGAGAGAGAGAGCTGTCAAACAGCCCTCCACCACCCCGGTCATGTTCATCTTTCCTCTTGTTATTCCACACTTCCTCTCTCATGCAGGTAAAAAGAGTTAGACAGACAGACAGGTAGTTAGAAAGATGGATTGATGGACAGAGAGAGAAAGGCGGAGTGGAAGAAAGACGTTCCTGATCAGAGCATGCTGCAGAGTGGGCAACTGAACAGCTGGATGTTAAGCGGCTTTGCCAACCCTGCCCTTGCCCTTGCCCCCGACCCTAACCAGCCAACCACACCCCTTGACACACTCACTTTGTGGTTGGCACAAGCTCACACACACAGCAGGGACACACACATGCGGGCATGCACACATGCACACACACACGGGCGCGCATATGTGCGCGACACACGCACGCACGCACGCACACACACAGTCAGGGACACGCCACGCACACATACACTCACGGCGCGCGCGCACGCACACTCACGGCGCGCGCGCACGCACCCTCACACACACACACACGCACGCACGCACGCGCGCACACACACACACACACACACTCCCACACAGTGAGGGACACACATCTGCACGTACGCCTCACACGTCAGAGATGGCCAGGTGGACTAAAGGCACACATCTGCTTAGACTGGAGAGTACTCGTCCTCCAGCTGTTACACTGCAACCGTGTGTGTGTGTGTGTGTGTGTGTGTGTGTGTGTGTGTGTGTGTGTGTGTGTGTGTGTGTGTGTGTGTGTGTGTGTGTGTGGGCTGAGCTTGTGTGCACTGAGCGTGTGTGTGTGTGTGCGTGTTTGTGTGCTGAGCGTGTGTTTGTGCACGCACTGAGCATGTGTGCATGCATCTCATGCTAGGATGAATGAACTCATCATTGCACTGTAGCATCGTTGAAATGAAATCACTATCCGTTGCCTGCCTTGTGTCTGGCACACAAGAAATGCGGTTTATGCCCCCATTAGTGGTTGCACAGACACATTCACACATTCAGTCACAGTGATGACCTCAGTCGTTAAAACGTCTGCCGCTGAAGTCTGCTTTGCCATTTAAAGTCAAATTTTTGAGGGTTTTATTCGAGGCCGTTATGATCTTAATGGAAAAGTGAGTGAGTGTTTTTGTGCGTTTCTGAGAGAGTGGAGTGGAGTGAAGTGGTGATATTCCAATGCTTTGAGCAGAGTGATGTCAACCTCTGAAGAGTGTATGTGCGTGTGTGTGTTTTTGAGCGCGACAGGCCACATGCTCCACATTGGTATGCAGTGCATTCGAGGAAGCTCTGTTTTTGTAGAGGTACTTAGCAGCAGGGTAAACCAAGCGAGTTTGGAGTGTGCGCACACAGCCTGTCTTTCTCTTTCTCTTTCTCTTGCTCTCTTGCTCTTTCTCTTTCTTTCTTGTTCTCTTGCTCTTTCTCTTTCTTTCTTTCTCTCTCTCTCTCTCTCTCTTTCTTTCTCTTTCTCTCTCTCGCTCTCTCTCTTCCTCTCTCTCTCTCACACACACACATACACACAGAAATATAATCTTCCACACAGTCACTACTGTAATGTCTTTGTCACACAACATGTACAGATACATGGAAAAGGTTTTACACTGCCATTGGCTTGACGCTTACACACAAAGGGCAACTCATGCAACACTTGTCAGCAATCCAAGTACAGTATTGTTGTGTAAAGCAAGTCACGCACCCATTCTCTTGTAAAGGCTACGGGCACATGTATGCAGAGATAAGATGTGTGGATGCAGATATACAGCAGTATACAGTTGCGCACACAGGATAAGGAATTTGTATTGTACTACACACACACACACACACACACACACACACACACACACACATACACATACACATACACATACACATACACATACACATACACACACACACACACACACACACACACAATCTCCCAACACATGCACGGACATAAGCACACGCACACACACACACACAAAGGAAGCACACACACACACACACACACACACACACACACACACACACACACACACACACACACACACACACACCTAAGCGCATGCACGATAACAGCCCACCATTGGCAGTGGTCCATCTGTCACACACAGACTGAGCGATTCAAGCCTCATCCCAACAGCCTAATATAGTCAACCAGACCACAGACAGAGTGAGTGTGTGTGTATGCGTGTTCGTGTGTACGTGAATGTGTGTGTGTGTGTATGTGTGTGTGTTCCTATGTGTGTAAAAGGCCCACTGCAGAAA
>NC_085868.1:15568332-15580832 GCF_034702125.1 Engraulis encrasicolus | reverse complement strand
TCCCTTCTTTCGTTCGTTTTTTCTTTCTTTCTTTCTTTGTTTTTTCTTTCTTTCTTTCTTTTTCTTTCTTTCTTTCTTTCTTTCTTTCTTTCTTTCTTTTTTTCTTTCTTTCTTTCTTTCTTTCTTTCTTTCTTTCTGTCCTTCTTTCTTTCTGTATGTCTTTCTTTCTTTCTGTATGTCTTTCTTTCTTTCTCTCTCTCTCTCTCTTTCTGTCTTTTCCTTTCCCTGCGAAGTCTTCTCTATCTAACCTCTTGAAGTCCCACTGGCCCGAAGCTCCCGTCTCCGGTCCAAGTGACTCACCGGTATACTGCACGGCTCTCCACTACACACATGGCACCTGCCCCCCCTTTTCCCCCCTACTTTCATGTTATTCTTTCTGTCTTCTTTTCTTACCCTTTTTTCTATGAGGTCTTCTCCATCTGACCTCATGAAGGTCCCACAAGCCCGGAGCTCCCCATCTCCGGCCCGGATGACTCACCCAAAGCATACCACACACTGCACCTCCCTCACCCTCTTTCTTTTCTTTCCTCTTTTTCCTCCTTTTTATTTTCAGTGTCTGTTGTTATTTTTTATTCACATCTTTTTGTTCTAGTGTTTCTATGGCCATTTCTCTCTGATGGCCACTCTTCTTCGATTTCTTTTCTTCATTATACCACTCATTGTACCACTCATACAGATATTTCCTATAATTTATGTTCCATCTCCTTTGTTTTTGTCACACGGTTTGTTTGTTTGTTTCTTTCTTTCTTTCTTTCTTTGTACCGATTAAAGGGACACTCCACCCATTTGCATTAGGCTTTCCATTGCTAGACACCCAGTCATACTTTTGAATGGTCATGCAACACTCTCTCAATTCCCCCTGAGACAGGAGAAATCCGTATTCACCTCTTAACACTTCCTACTACAATGATGTAAAAATCGTCATTTTGCATCATTGTAGGAGGAAGTGTAAGAGAGGTGGATTTCTGTTGAGACTACAAGCCTTTTCCCCACCCTTTCAACCTCACCCATAGGGGGTTGGACCTAATGCGTTAACAGACATATCACAGATCATTGTGCCAGTGCTTTTGAAATCACTGGCATTGAGACTCCAATAAGTCGCTGGCAGAGCTGCCTGGGTGTGGTCTGTGGAACTTGAGCATTGCAATGAATAATTCGGATTGTTGTCACAAATCCACAAGCACTAAAGTCATTTTCTGCCTTTTCTCGGCCAAGAGGGCACCAAATTAGAAATGTATGCTACTATACGCAAGTTTTTGACCCGTTTCCGGTTTACTTCCTTAACTACCCCTGTATATGCCCGCCACTTCCGTTCTAACGAGCTCCGATTGAAAGTTAGCTTTGATCGTGTTCGACGCAGTGGGGAAAAAAGGTCATTGTCATGGAAAATGTCAAGAGGAAAAGTGGTTCGGGAACTACGTGTGCAGTGGTTGGCTGCACAAACTCAAGGAAACGCCTGAACGAGTGGTTAGGTCGAGAGTGTTTTGACCACAAACCAGCCACAAAGAGGGAATGTCCATGCCCTCCTTTGTTTACTTTCTTTCGCAAGCCTGATGCCGACGCAGAATCACGGGCCTGGCTGAAGGCATTAAATTTAAAGAATCCACCCCGCAACGTGTTTGTGTGTTCCCATCACTTTGTGGACAAGAGGCCAACCGAGGGTAATCCGTATCCAGAGTTGTGGTTGGGATACAGTCGCTTAACCCAGCCGAAGAGGAGGCGAGTCACCGACCGGACCCCTGCCCCCCCAAAGAAACGTAGACTTCCATCTGATGGTAAGTACAGCAACCTCAGCATGCTAGCTAGCTCCGCTTAGCGCAAATGTTAACAAATTATGAACTTGTTAACCTTATGAGGGTAAGCAACATATCCGTGTATCAAGTCATCATTGGACTTTCATATTTAAATTGCCCTGTTCATGTTAGGGGAGAGATGGGAGACCTGGCGACTGAGTGTCTGTTCACTTGCTCATTTGCTGTCAAATCACCTCACCTGAAGTTTGTAGGGCGTAGCATACAGTAACTCTCAGTAACAGTAACATTTTAATGTGCAAGCCTTCTGTATTGTCAAAGTAATTTACAATTTGCCTACACATGTTATTTACAGATGTTTTGGCAAGTGTATACTTACATGGATGGAAGAAATGTCACGTTTTCAAAGTGTGTGTGTGTGTGTGTGTGTGTGTGGGACAGAGAGAGTGTAATGTTGTAGTACAATTTATGCAGCTGATGTTTTCAGATAGATGACTACTACTCAACTCAGAGTATAAGCTTATGTTTTTTTGCACATATTAATGTCAGCTACTTGTGTTCTCTTCCCCTTTTTAGATGCTCCTGAAACCTGTCAGCCTGCCTGCGAGACAGAGCCTGCCTGCGAGACCGAGCCTGCCACACCAAAATACAGAGATGCCCAGACCCAGTGGGAGGATCCGTCACTGACTGACCACACATACTGTTCAACATATCAGTCTGTTAAAGTAGATAAGGCCACGCAGTGCGAGGATCCTACTGTGACTAGCACCACAGTCATTGATGATTCCAGGTCTCGGCTGTATACAGGAGTGCGCATGGTTCAATTTTTCACCATGGTGACGGCGTTGTTGCCTTTCAGTAAGCCATCAATTACCCTTCCTGTTGTAGACCAAATCCTGATGACCTTGATGAAGCTAAAACTAAATTTAATATTAGGAGATATTTCTCACCGTTTCAGTGTGTCTACATCCATGGCGAGCATTGTGATTAGTCACTGGATTTGTGTGATGGGTGAACAGTTCAAAGTCCTGATCCCCTGGCTTCCAAGAGAGACCATTCGTGCCACCATGCCCTTACCGTTTCAGAGGAACTATCCCCGAACCACCTGCATCATTGACTGTGCCGAAAGTGCCATGCAGAGAGCAACAAATCAGGATTCGAGGAGTGACACGTTCAGTCAGTATAAATCACGCAATACTGTGAAATATCTTGTCGCTGTGGCCCCTAATGGGCTAATCATGTTTATATCTGAGTCATATGCTGGCAGAAGCAGCGATAAGTTCATCACCATGGACAGTGGTTTCCTTGATTATCTTAGGGCTGGTGATGAGGTCATGGCGGACCGTGGGTTCACCATTCGAGACCTGCTTAGTGAAAGAAAGGTCAGTTTGAACATCCCTGCATTCACCTACAGGCGTAAGCAGTTGACCAATGAGGAGATAACGCGAACCAGGCGAGTAGCCAATGTCCGTATACATGTGGAAAGAGCAATCCAGAGACTAAAGGTCTTTAAGATTTTATCCCAGACCGTTCCCATCAGCATGGCATGTAAACTGGACAACATCTTGATCATCTGTGCTGGCCTAGTTAACCTGAGAAGCCCATTGATCAGAATGCCTAATGAGATTTAGAATTTTGCCTTGTATCCCTGTGCACAATATTGTAATTTGTTAATATTGTAAATGATTTTTATAGTGATGTTATTGTGTGGTCTTGTTTTGTACTTCACTTTTTAATGTAAGAATTAAATACATGGTATTTCTTGTTGAAGCCATTCGTTTCATTTTCTCAAAACATGTAATTAATCTTGTTATTAATGTCCAGGATGAGTGTACTATGAATGAATTGTGTTAGAAGAAATTGTAAGCTTAACACTCTAAAGAAGATGGGGGAACACATGATTGTAGTTTCATAATGATTTGAAATTTAATCAACATTTATTTTCAAGTCTGTACAAGAAACATATATCACATTCATTAATATATTACATTTTCTAAACACCAGACATCTGCTGGCAGGCACCCTTATGCATCTACATAAGGCAGCTTATTTTGGTTTTACAATGCTGAGATACCTACTGCAGAACTGTAACCTTCCCTCAACAAAATCATCAACAATTTTTGGGAGCATGTGGGAAAAGTAGAATGTGCGCAACCTTGGGATATGCTCCTCAACAAAGTCTTGGTCATAGGGTACTTCTATTTCTAGGTGCTCCGTTTTGTTCCAGATGACCAACTTGGCGTGCTGAAGCCCTGTGCAGTACATCCCAAGCTGAACCTGCATGTAGTAGCCCTTTTGACCGTTAGAGGCAATAAGGTATTCTACCCTATCGCCGTTTGCCACAGTTGTGATTTCACAGCCCTTTGTTGCCAAAAATTCATCCATTGACTTGTTTCCCATCACTGGTGTTTTGATCTCTAAAAGAGTGTCTTTGTTAATCACTCCATCGGGTGATGCTGCAAGCCACGGCTCCATTTTACACACCACTAACCCTTTACACTCAATGCTGTTGCCCAGAGTTTCCAAATGGTCCCTTGCCACTTCCTCCCCCTCTGCTCCTTGGCGAGTTGCGGCATTGCCACGGAAGGATGGATGTAAGTGCTCTGACAAAAACTTCTCAGGCGCTGTGGTTAAGCGAATGGGCACCTTTTTTGCTGTGCTTGCTGTAATGCGCACTCTCCTTGCATCATGCCAAACCTGTTCTTTGCTCTGTTGTTTGGTAGCCCTCTCAATCTCCTCAAACTTGGGTGTGGGCATATCAATGTATTGATTGTAAAAAGTTCTGCATTTTTCACAAGCCAGTGGTGTGTGGTGCTCATCATGGCTTAGGAGATGGAGGTGTGGGCATGGTGTTGGATCAGTGATGTTGGTGGTGTCGGCATTAAGGCAGAGCTGAAGGAGGCTATCCCCAGGGCAATTGAAAAGTGCTGCCATTGGTGAGGCAAGTGCGTTCTTCCTCCACTCTTCATGACTTCTAAAGAGTCTCACCTCCTGTGCTGGTTCTGGAGAGGAAGAGGATGGCTGTGCAGTTGATTGCAGCTGGTAGAGGTCTGTCCTCTTGTGTCTCTTGAAGCTCACATACTTCATCTTCCTCTGTCCAGCATTTCTTTTAGACCCAGCATTCCACTGGTTCTGTCCGTCTGTGCAGGCGAGCCCGGTTTTGCCCTGTCTCACAGCATTTTCTACCTAGAGAGAGATATTTAAAAACAGGGCATTAGTATTGTAATGAGTTAAGAAATGTGTTATTCGTGTTGCCACCTGTCCACATTTTTTACTGATTGTCCAGAATTTTAATGACCTATCCTGGGGAAAAAAAACCTTTCCTGGACAATGAATGAAGGATAGCTTACAATTGCGTACAAGCAAAGCGGTCAATTGAGTTTGAAATGTCCAGGATTTTTTTCAGACAGAGGTGGCAACCCTATGTGTTATTATGATCATCCTCTCTCACACACGCGCACAATTTTTCCAGGAAAAAAAAAAACTTTCCTGGACAATGAATTCAGGATAGCTTAACATTGTGTACAAGCAAAGAGGTCGACTGAGTTTGAAATGTCCAGGATTTTTTTTTTTTCAGACAGGTGGTAACCCTATGTGTTATCATGATCATCCTCTATCACACACGTACACTAACCAAGTCAATATGATGTAGTTCAACTAATTAAAGTCATAAAAAGATATATAAGCCTAGAGTACAATGGTCAAATAGTTACCTTCCACAGGATCGCAGCTGCATGGGAACAAGATCTTCCAGGTCCAGCGACACACGTACATCCAGCTGTTTTGATGTCTCCCGCTTCTGTGGTTAGCACCCAAGCATTGTGCCAGGCGCTATTCAAGCACTGACTTGGTTCAACATCGGCTTTCAAATAAACAAAACGTTCGTGCTTGTAAGACATTATGCGACCAACTTTCTGACTGTGCAAATACTGATATGCCTCGGAGGCTTTTAAGTTGTCCATGGCTTTTCCATCCGTTGCTAGGGAGTCCACGAAATAAGCACAAATATTTCCATACGTTACGTTCGGCCATGTTGTCATACTATCCTCCCAGTTCTGCACATAATCCGGGTGGGGGATAGTAACGCCATCTCCTGTTAAAGTATTTAAACTGTGTTCCCACATTATTAGCGTGCGGTCTAAGTGTGGGCTGTCAAGGTTTGTTTACATTGGAAAAACGCTGCGCAACCCCCTTCCGGCGGAAGTTCCATGCATTTAGAAGAGTAATGGCGCCACCCAGTGTTTGAGACGTAAACTTGTCTATTCTACTACATATACGCACTTTCAATACATACTCATGTCTCCACTGGTGGAATGCCCCTTTAAATAGTACTTAGAACATATGACGAGCAGATAAGATACAAGTCATGTAGACATTGCATTTCTACTTTCAACATTGTTGCCATGTACAGTGTCCCAAAGGTCTGTTTTCAATATGGCTTTACCGTGCAGCAGAGCATAATTGTCTGAGCTGTGTTTTCATTACAAATCATTTGAGCTGCGCATTCTTGTACTTGTGGCTGGTGAGGAATCTGGGGTTTTGGTGGAAAAGGTATTGCGATGCCATACTTTAAAGGTTAATTGAGGTGAGGGGGCGATTCTTAGTCCGTGTGTGCGTGCGTGCATGCGTGCGTGCGTGTAAAGATGTGTGTGGCCGTGTGTGTGTGTATGTGTGTGTATCAAGATGTGTGTGTTTCCGTGTGTGTGTGTAAGGATGTGGTTGTGTGTGAGATGTGTGTGTCTTCCTCGGAGCAGCAGAGCCTCAGTTCCCAGAGTGTTTAGATGGTGGGCAGAGCAATAAACATACTGCAGCATTAAACTGCCCCGCTGGCTGGCAGAACACCAGCCCAGAGTTCCTCACCCCCAGCCTGGCAGGAACATTGGACGACAAGGAGAATCATCCGGACGGGAGAACAAGTTGTAAACATTAAATGATCAAATACTGTTATCAAAATGATATCGAAATCAATCACAATGATCAGCCTTTTGCTCAGTTTTCATCGGTGATGATGCACAATTTTCTGAAGTTGATTTCATTGTTGGCAATTAAAAAAAATAAAGTGAAGAGTAGTCTGGTGTCAAAGTATTGGCAACAATGTAGCAGGGCTGATGGTGCATGATTTAAGGCTTGACTGAGTTGGTCTTCAAATAATAAAACATAGTCATTAGGGTTTTCTTATTTCAAAATGTGTCAAAGGTTCAGGCTTACGATTTTATTCTACTATCAGGCCTGTTATGAGCAAAGCTGATAATTGTGGGTGGTTCAACCTGCTTAAATGCACGCAACGCAATGATAGCTACACAGATTTTTTAAAATGTGCAACCTGGACACATCTTCAGTGATCACTGGATGTTTCGGGTCTTAGTCATACACCCTCACTTGGGCGGAGGACAGTTTCCTGGACGGATTCAAAGTCTATTGTAGCAAGATGCAGGCGTCACTCAGTGTGCATTAATTACTTTCATGGTGCTGGCCCAAATAATAATAATGATAATAATAATAACTGTATTTGTATAGCACTATATCATACAAGGCATGTAGCTCAAAGTGCTTAACAAATGAGAAAAACATTAATGTTAAAGTTAAAAAGAGAAGTGAAAAGGAGAGACAGAAGCAAGAGAGAATAGCAAGAAGACAAATGAAAGCTTCAAATGTAATAAAACAGGGGTGCACCTTGCATCAACCAAGTTGATCAACACTGAAGAAGGCACATGATGCCCTAAACCAGGGATGTCAAACTCAGGCCCGGGGGCAAATTTGGCCCGCAGAGCCATTTTATTTGGCCCGCGATATAATTTCAAATATGCACTACAGTTGGCCCACTATTAATATATAGCATAACAATACTTGAATATGAAATTCAATGTGTCACAGGAATATGAGCCCAGGGCCCAGGACAGAAAAAGCCTACAAATAGGTATATTTGATCTAAAATGGGGCTCTGTTTGTGGAATTTGAATATGAGTGTTAAGTGTGTGTATGCACTTTTGTTTTAATTAAACATTGAATTTGGCCCTCGACTTCTCTACAGATTTCGATTTTGGCCCTCGGTCAATTTGAGTTTGACACCCCTGCCCTAAACGCATCTGTGTGAAGAAGGCACACGCGGAAACGCAGCTGTGAAAATAAAAAGCAAGGTGTGTCACTAGATCAACCCACTTCCAGCCAATTCTGTGGGAGCAGTTTGTCTAGTTGAGTAAACTTTCTTTTCATTCCGGCAACTAGGTCAGGTACCGCAGCTAGAGAAAATGCTTCGTTATAGGGGCAGAAAGTAACAGGCCAATGAAATAAGACAAGCGAAAAACACCAGCAAAAAATTACAATTGTCGGGAAAGGGTACTGTCACATTAAAAACTGTTTATTTAACTTGAGAGTGTGCGGCACTTCTCTCCTCCGGCAATTGACCCTCATCTTGCATCTTGCATTGTTCATGGTGCTAGTACGCAGCCTTCTGCTTATATGGGTTAAACTGTCTTGAAATGGAAAATAATTTAAAAAATTAAACATTTAATTAAATTCATGATTAATCACGATTAACTGTGGAATTTCCGAAATTAATCGATTGGCAATCATTTTTCCTAGTAACAAGCCTGAAGTGTAATGAGCGAAGTTAAAGAAACCAAGTTAACACATTGAGCACCGACGACGTAATATGTTTTTCACGCCCATGCGTTGTATACCAAAACGTAAAAATACGTTTTTGCGTTTAAATATCATATTTCGTATCTACACCCTTCAATGTACAATATATGTGGTTTTGGGAGCTCTGTGATGGACATAAATGACAAAATTTGCAGTCAAAAGTTTGTGTTATGATTTGGACATTTTAATTTATCTTACCAAGATGTCTGGATGCCAACCCATGTCGCCTACCGTAGACTATCTGTAATAGGCTCCTAATGATCGCGCTGCCTGCATTGATGCTACGGCTCTGCATTTGATTTCTTCGCTATGATCCTGCAATGATGCTCTTTTATTCTCTCTGTACCCCTTCACCTTGTGGTATGGTAGCTACAGGAAGGGCTACGGTAGCTATCTGGGATGCTGCCTTTTTCGTGAATTGTGCTACGTTGTTGTTTCCCTAGTACGGTCGGTAACCACACTGTAGCGCGTGTTCTGTCTGACTTCACGCAATAGGTAAACACAGAGACCATTGTATATCGTGCCTGGAGTATCTTGAACTTTCTGGACTTGCTACCTAGATCTTTACCAGATCCTTGGATCCAAATAGCACCCGAACTGTGATTGGAGTAATGCGCTCCGATTTGGAAGTTTGATCGCCAACCAGATAAGAATTGTCTATTTGATTATTCGCCCCCATGTTGAACTTTCTGTTTCGTCCTGTATGTGAAAAGCCAGAAGCTAGCATAGATGGCTACATATCATATGGATCGGATGGGCTACATCTAAGCATCATATCATTGGGATTTGTTGTCAATGTTGGGCTATTATTTCGGGAGTCATCGGGAGCTTTTTTAGCAAATGTCTCACCTTCTGCGTGTGTGCAAAGCGTTTGTGTTCAGTCTGCGTGAAAAGCGTGGATTTCGCAGGGCATTGATTGCCGATGTCATAGTGGGACAGAGCAGGAGGTGTGTCTTGATGAGCAACAAGATGCGTGTCAGAGCTGACCTTGCACCAAATTGTGATTAAAACGAACTCGTCCTCTTTCAAACTCGTGACATTCTGAAGCAGCGCTCCCTTCACAAAAACCTCAATGTCTCCGATTGTAGCTGAATTCCATGGATACCCGCTTCGATTCAGCTTGGGTTTGCTCGGCAATAAAAGCTCGTAGCGACGCACGGTTTTCACCTACTAAGAGGGCAGAGTCTACACTTTCAAACAACAGGGTGTCCACGGGTTTTTAAAGAGTATCAAAAGTTGATAAATTCAAAAGGCAAAATTTAATGGCCTTAAAAGTAGTAAATTTGCTCAAAAGGTATTATTTTTGAAAAAACGAGCTATTATTTTTTTTAGTTGTAGCATTTTGATTAAAAATTAAGTGGTGATGTTGGACTTTTAGCCCAAAAGTTGTCGGTTTGACTCCCGACCGGTTGGTGGGTAGAGTAATTAACCAGTGTGCTCTCCCTCATTGTCCTCCATGACTGAGGTACCCTGAGCATGGTACCGTCCCGCCGCACTTCTCCCTTTTGGGCGCTTTTTACAAAAAATGTCCCGTTAACACTAGCAACTAAGTGACGTGATGTTTGTAAAAATAATCTAAAGGTAGTGAAAAAAGGTATTAAATGGTAGTAAATTTGACTTCAAGATTGGTGTACAGTGTTTCCCACAGAAATTTTGGAAACTATGGGGGCTGCCGGGGTTTATTTTGTTCGGGGGGTCTTCTCACACGGGCCTTTTTTTTGGGGGGGGGGGGGGATTCTTGCAGCGTATTGGCGCATGGAGAAACTGTAGGCCTGGGCCTATATTTCAGTCATTTATATTTTGAGAAATAAGGCTACATAAGATTTTACCCATGACTTGTATAATAGTAGTACATTGTCATTGTCAAAAAATGCAGTACAGTGAATAATTTCTGTTTACAGGAGCAGAGATAAGAATTTAAGAGCACTGTGGAATTGTAGACAAAAAGGGTCTTAGAGGGTAGGCTATGCCTTTTCCCCCACACATATCTGTAGGCGTATACATTCTACATGAGGGGTGCTGGTCACAGGGCCAGTTTTTTTCCAAATTCCTCCCATTAAAAGGGCTGAACAACCATATTACACATTTATGTCTATATTCACATTCATTACACATTAATTTCTATATGCAGCCCGATGTCTCCTCTGCTGTGTCAATGAAGGTCTGTCACCAAACTCATTACAAATGTAAAACAAAGCCTAGGGAGTGTTAGTAAACTCATCCCAACTGTCCCTTCTCTGAAGGTTTTTTTATATTGCTCCAAACCCAAGTAAACTACAACAACTTGACTAGGCTTTTGATCCCTGTCTTTCAAGCACTTGTGGTTCTCTCTATAGCAGGGGTGCCCAACCTTTTTTTAACCAAGATCTACTTTTGAAGTTAATGGTCTGCCGTGATCTACCAAGTCAAATTCAAGGATGTCAGTATGAAAATTTAAGACCACCAATTATTAAATCACCATTATTATGAACAAAATGTTTTCAGTAGGCTACTATGGCCGTATCTTTTCAGTGTGTTTTTAAAGTGTGTTGAATAGCCTATCTTTACAAAGCAATGCAACACTGATAGTATGCAGAGATAATTTCAGTCATACACAAGTCATAAACAACTGAAACAATTTCAAAATGATAAACATTTGGTATATAAAAGGCACATAGGCCCTATTTCTAAAATATGATGAAGCATTATCATGCCTTCAGTGGTATAGGCTACAAATGAAAAAGGGCTCAGAAATTCACCATTTGTTATGGGTAAATAGTAGGCTACTATGAGAGAGAGAGAGAGAGAGAGAGAGAGAGAGAGAGAGAGAGAGAGAGAGAGAGAGAGAGAGAGAGAGAGAGAGAGAGAGACACAGAGAGAGAGAGAGCAATGAGAGAACTCATTGGATTGGTTAACACCCCTGTTAAGTGTGACTTCTTCTATGAAGGTTTTTTTTTCAGCTCTCTGGGGCAGTAGCACAGCAAAGGCTTTCTATTGTGAGTTTGGCCAATCGTTTTGTCCACAACTGAAGCAAGAAACAGCACAAATTGAAGTGAATTCCATACATGTCAACAACTAACATTTCCCTTACACGCGGCACGCGATGTAAACGCAGTTAGCGATGATGCATGCGACTAGCGATTTGGACGAAGATCCTCGCATATCGGCGTGTCATAACGCATCGTAGCGCACATGTTCTGTTACTCACCCGATGTTACACGTGTGCACACATGAATCAACTGTAATACCCTTACGGTCACTTCCTAATGCTTTCCCCTCATTCTGTCCATCTTCTGTGTTAACGTGGGACTACTTATCTAACCAATACAGAGTCTATAGGATGTATTTACTCCAGGAGGAAAATGCGAAGGAAATTCAAAATCGTAATTCAAATCGTTTTTAACAAAAACGGATATCGTTTAAAAAAAAAAAAAAAAAAAATGAAAAAAAAAAAAAAAAAATTTTTTTTTTTTTTTTTTTTTTTTTTTTTACATTTTCGTAAACTATGGCGGCCAAATTTAAACTATGGCGGGCCGCCATAGTTTCCTCAATGTATGGGAAACACTGGTGTATATACCGTGAACGAGCCATAACATATTTCAGTGGCCCTATCACATAATACGCTGTGAGTCTACAAAAAAAGTCAAAATAGGGCTTAGAACGCTGGTATTCTTCGACATAATTCTGTGAGCACCGCCGGTATTCAGTGTGTTAAAGAAAATAGCTCTATTTGTGAATTGGTGCCATCTTGCAGAGCTCGTATAAACAGCTGGAGGTTGAGGTGTGTTTGGAAGCCCCTCTCTCCCATCTCGAACACGCTCCCTTTATGTTTACACACGCAGTAAATACACTCTCATTACGGACTCCTGTAGAGCACCTCTAAACGCTTTTTGTTTGTTTGTGTGTATGTGTTAGTGTCTGTGTGTATGTGTTAGTGTCTGTGTGTATGTTGGCTAAAAGACGTTCCCCCTTCCACCATTTTGACCCTGGGTCTATTTGGAGCTTGAGTATCTTGCCGCGGTTCGCGAGTATGCAGTCCCAGGATCCACTGCATGAGTTGTCAGATGATCAGAGCAGTGCTCATTGGGATTGGATGTGCAGACATTTATACATGTACTCCCTGTTTAA
>NC_085868.1:15518332-15558332 GCF_034702125.1 Engraulis encrasicolus | reverse complement strand
TGGGTAAAGATGGTATGTATGGAATAATAACACGACTAACCCGCTGTCAACATCAATGCAGCATAAACTCTGTTCTGTTCTCCCTAGAGATATAAGCTGGAGATGTTCATTCAAAGCCAAAGCTGAAGCAGAGATTCTTTAAGTATATAGAGATATGCCAACATAATAGGTTTCTATGGGCACCTAACGCGACCAGGTTCCGGTCTGCCTAAAGGGCGTGTCATAATGCTCCTACAATGAATAGAACAGTCCTTAGGTCTGCCTAGGTCTGCCTAAGGGGGGCCATAATAGAACCAGGAAACAATGGGCCAATGGAACATCTCTCTCTCTCTACTCTCTCTGGCTGAAGTGTACTTCATTGCCAAAAAGTTTTGTAGCAGGCATTAGCACAGAGAGTTGATAATGCGTTTCACCAGACTCCTATGCGTAGTTAAAACTAAACATACTGATAAAGACACTACACGCACGCTCACACTCGCACACTTGTACGCACGCACCCATATGCCCCAGACATCAACAATAAATACACACACACACACGTGCAGTTAGGACCCCTGTATGTACTGTAGTGTGCGGGGCTCGTCTCTCCGCTCGAGTGGACAGGTGTAATTCCATCATTCATCACTCTCGTTCCCATCGGCCTCCATTTTATGGCTCGTCTCTCCATGTCCAAGCATCGTGACGTGTCCCCTCTGAGACTTAGTCAGTCCGGCGCAGATGTTGTGTCTTAATCGCCCCGTCAGAATTACGTGATGCCTTGAAGGAAATGGATTAATCCATGTCCCGCTTCATTTTGTCTCTCTTCCTCTCTCCTTTTTCTCCCTTTTTCTTCCACTTGTTCTTCTTTTTCATTTTCTTGTCATCCCTTTTCAATTCTCTCTGTCTCCCTCTCTCTCGTTCTCTCTTTCTCTCATGCTCTCACTCTCTCATGCTCTCTCTCCTCACTCTCACTCTGTCATTTTCTCCCCTTTTCTCATTCATCTCTCCATTTTCGTTTTCTTCATCCCTTTTTCTGGCTGAATCTCTCTCTCTCTCTCTCTCTCTCTCTCTCTCTCTCTCTCTCTCTCCTTGTGCTTTACTCTTTCCTCAGGACGCAGCCTGAGCCAGTGTTTCAAGAGGAAGAGTCAGAAGACGAGGAAGCAGACAAGGAGCCAGAATGGAAAAAACGCAAAATCTGAATCAGTCTGAACCCCCTCTGTTCCCCACCCCCACCATCATGTTCTGCCTCTTTTTTTTGGAAGAAGATCTGTGTGTAAATGTCTTTGCAAGCAGGAGTACTGCTTTGGGTTTTGGTAACCAGTTCACAATATTTCTCCAGTGGTTTAAATTGTGGGTGCATTGTATTTTTTACCCCTAATATGGAATAAAATGATGTAATACTTTAGACTCCTAGACATTCAATGACTATTTCAAACATTCTTTTAATAAAAGCAAAAGTTTTTAATGAATGATTTTGTCCAGTTATAGTTTTCCAACGTATTCAATTATTTATATTAGCATTTACATCATTTATCAAGTTGCATCAAAGACTGGGCTTATTTGTTTAAAGGTAAAGATATTTAAAGGTACACTGTGCAAGACTTTTAGTTGTTTATTTCCAGAATTCATGTTACCTATTCACTAATATTACCTTTTTCATGAAAACTTACCACCACCATCAAATTCTAAGTATTCATTATGACTGGGAAAATTGCACTTTTCATACATGAAAAACCTGGAAAACCAGTTCAATTACAGCCATGGTTAGTAGGCACAATTAGCTTCAAGAAGTTACAATTAGTGATTAGTAGGCTAGTTACAATTCAGTCCCCAAAATCTCATCCCTTGACTGCTTTTCCTGTCCTTGTCCCCATGTGTACAGAATCACCAGGACCACACACACACACGCGCGCGCACGCGCACACACACACACACACACACACACACACACACACACACACACACACACACACACACACACACACACACACACACACACACACACACACACACACACACACACACACACACACCGCTGCATGACATCTCAGATTTCAAAACTTGATGAGGCGTTCTCTTCAGAAAAGCCCCGGTGGTTTGTTTGACAGCAGTGGCGGAACCATCGGAGGTGATTCAGAGGTAGCCGTAAATATTTATTTTGGCTCCCTTCACCTTGCTTTGGACTTTCTTCACGGGGTGGCAAAAATTCTTTCCAGGACTCTGGAAAAATCAAACGTGTGAGAAAAACAACAACAAACTGTCTGTGGCCCCCTTCGAACACTATGTTGATCATTAACTAAAAGAGGGTGGTGGAGAAATGTGTTTTTCACACTGTGCACTCACACACAAACACACACAAACTTAGGCACACACACACACAAACTTGCGCACACCGCCACCTGCACAATATTATTAGCCATATTCAAGAACGCTGAATTCGCTGATGTGCACATTGTTTAATTATCAACAAAGACGTTGTGAATGCAAGTCAGTTTACTTTATATAGCACAATAAAAACTGTGCTTCATAGTAAAGCCAGATTAAAATGTAGTAGAAATGCCTGACATATTTTAAAGACTTGCAAAAAAAAATCTTTTTGCAAATGACTAGGGCAGGGTTATTCAATTATATTTCAACGAGGGCCATTTTTTCAAATTCCTCCCAGTAAAAGGGCCGAACTATACGTATGTATTATGGTTGCCGACTGTCAATGTCAGAATTGGAAATTTTGCATTTCTTAGATGTAATTTCCTGCATTTTAACGTCCCGTGTCCCGTTTCAGCATGATAACCACAGGTCCGGTTCTCCAGACGTCGGTTTTTCGAAAACCTACTGATAGAAATAACTTTTTACATTCTAAAAGCTATCACCCTCCCTCAATGAAGAAATCTCTCCCCTATAGTCAATTCCTGCGTATGAGGAGAATTTGTAGTACTGCTGATGATTTTGAGAGCCAAGCCAAAATTATTTATGAACGTTTTTTGTCAAAAGGTTACGACCGTGAAAATCTGGACTCATGTTTAGACAGGGCACGTAACATGGAACGGGAATCCTTGCTTGAGAAAAAAGATGTCAAGTCTGATAACCGCATTGTTTTGTCTTCAACCTTTTCTCCTCTTTCCTCTGACGTGAAGGCAACTGTGAAAAGGCATTGGCACATACTGTCTAGCGACTCGCAGATTGGCCACTCCTTCCAAGATCCTCCTCTTTTTGCTTTTAAAAGATTTCCAAATGTGCGAGATTCTTTGGTAAGGGCTGATAGTTTCACCCCACCTACTAACTGGCTTACTAATCTTGACCCGGGTAACTACCCCTGCAAAAACTGCGTAAACTGCAATGCAATGATTAAGGGCAATGCCTTTCTACACCCGCGTACCGGCAGGTCATTCTCTGTGAGGGGGAGAATAACATGCCGCACCACTTTTGTGGTCTATTTGTTGAAATGTCCGTGCGGATTTGGCTACGTTGGGAAAACTAAACGTGAACTAAGAATACGAATAAACGAACACAAAAGCAACATACGCAATCATGACATTAAGTCTCCCGTGGCAAGACACTTTAATGAATGTGGCCACGATGTTTGTACACTGAGATTCCAGGGCATCGAGTTAGTCAAGCCTCTTAAACGAGGTGGTGACAGGGAGCGCCTCCTGCTCCAAAGAGAGGCCTATTGGATATTTACGCTCCAAACAGTCCAACCTAATGGGCTTAATGAAGAACTAACGCTAACTAGTTTCTTATAATCTATTGTACTTTATTTTCTTTTGTAGGTTCACTGGGCTCTGATGGGAAACCGGGCGTCATGGTGGTTGGGTATATTGCGCACTGATGGGGTTTAGCCCATTATTTATTTATTTATCTATGGGGATGAAAGGGATAGGTATGAGTGTAGGCTGCTGTTTCCTCCATTAATACAATTTCTCAGTAAATATGTTTTGATTACTGGTTATGTCATTACATTTATTAGTCTTAATGTTTGCTATGGCCAGCGATGGTAGGCCTACTTGCTGCTGCCTTCATAACATTTTGTTTTTTTTAGACATCCTACAATTCCAGCCTTGTTTTTTCTTTTTCTTTTTTCCATTCTTTATTGTTCCTTTTGTTTTAAAGATATAGACGGTGTATTTTTGTTCCGGCCTATAGGCTACACTGTGTTTTTGCACCCTTGGGTGCCACCCACTATCATGTGATCCACCTGCAGCTTGTGACCTCTCACCTCCCCTTTGATAAGATGCACCCCTTTCTTTGTTCTGAGTACCACGCACTGATGAAGGCTTGTTAGCCGAAACGCGTTTGCTTTTTGGACATGGTGGTAATATAAATAAATAATGAGACGCAGTTTGTGAGTGCGGATTTCTTCTTCCTTAAGTTGACGCTTTTTATCTCGCACCCAAAAGCTTTTCGGTTTTCCAAGAAGTTGAGCGCGTCCTCTGCCAATACTTGAAGCATGATAACGGAACCCATACTTTTATCTCTAAATTCCAAAAAACGATTCTGTATTTGAAGGGGCTTGTGGGGGGCCAGAACCTTGCTGTCCAAGGGCCACATCTGGCCCCAGGGCCACCATTTGAATAGCCCTGGACTAGGGTGTGGGGGGTCTTATGCTATATGCAGTACGTGACAAAATTATTTGAAGACTCTTTCACCTTAAAGCCACCATGAACATTCCCCCCTCCAACCACACCCCTCTGGTCCCTACCCTCCCCCCCAGACCTTCAAAATGGCTTGGGCAACCTGCTCAGAAGCAGTGATGGGTGGTATGTGGCAAAGAAGAATTACGGCGTGCATGCAGTGCATTTGAGGAATGCACCATCTGCCCTCTGCCCTGACGGTTGGACAGTTGCAGTGGCTCTCTCGCACGGACCTCGATTCGCTATCAGTTTCTTACCAGCATAGCTCAGCCGTTTTGTTTCATTAGTCTCTATCGAGATCATGCTCTTTCTCTCTCTCTCTCTCTCTCTCTCTCTCTCTCTCTCTCTCTCTCTCTCTCTCTCTCTCTATCTCTCTCTGACAACATGGGCAAGCCGAGCTCTCCTTTCTCCCGTCTCCAGTTAAGCTCTCTGCCGGTCGTCTATGATCGCAATGCAGACTGGCTCTTTACAGGAAGCATTCCTAATTATTCCCGCCCGCTACTGTTACGTAGCTCAACTCCTACTTGTCTGTTTTTCTTCCTCCTGCCACCAACATTTCATATAGACATCCCTCAATGTCAAAAACCCTCCCTGTTGCAAAACCCTTGATTCTGCTGCCTCCCCGTTTCTTCAGGTCTTGGCCTGGCTTGGCTGTGCTTTAGGGAATGAAAGGAAAGGAAGACTTTGCAGACTGTGTGCGGGCGAGGTGCACTCTGCAAGAGGCTTAGCCCCAGCAATGTACCAATCTAATCCCAGCCACCCTATTCCCGATGGTTGATGTCAGCAGCCTCTCACTGCACTGCTAGTGTCTGTTACCAGCCGCGGAATGTTGGAATGTGGGTGTGGGTGATGTCATAGCTCATCCATGCCCACCTCGGTCATCCCGACCCGACTGCTTTGCTGCTTTGCGGTGTGTGTGTGTGTGTGTGTGTTTGTTCGTGTGTTTGTAAGGGCATGGCACAAGCACGGCGCTGGTCACTGCCACAGCCCTAAAAGTCACTTGCCGGTCCCACTGGGAGGATCGAATCTCTGCTCCTTCTCGTTATCACGTTTGTGCTCCACTAGCAGCTCTCCACTGTTGACCACTCTGTTGACTGTGTGTGTGTGCATTTGTGAGTACGTGCGTCTGTGTGTTGACAAGGTGGTCCGTATGGAATTTGATTGTGTCCTTGGATTTCCAGGCCCAAGGTAGATTGTTTGGAGGCTCTTCAGATAATCCAATGTGGGTCCATGGATGGAAGGTGGATATTGAGAACCTTTTGGAACCTTTTCCTCCCTTCTCCCTGTGGTATTGTTACATGCCCATACACTGCCGGAGGGGTGCAGCTTTTAAGACTCTTGTTGATTGTAGTGGATAATTTGAATTGCATGGAAAGCTTGTTTTGTGGTAAGTACTGTACAGTGTCTCCTAAATTCCCACTTTGCCCTTTCTTTGTAAATTGGCTCGCTTCCACTGCCTGCCTTTTAAACAACTTCAGCATCTCAAATTACTCTAACGCAGCGTTAAACTAACCAGTTACACTTTGCTTCTGGCCGGTAAGATTCCAACATTTTGGACCCGAAATTTGGACCCATACACCGTATGCATTTACAAGTCTACACAAATTTATATTTTTACATGTATTATAAATACCAGAAATGGAAAGTAGTGATGACCACAAAGATGATATAGAAACAAGATTTATTCTGTAAAAAGTTATAAAATGGATATTGTACAAAAATAAAGTCTGTAGAGAACTTTGGTTCAGTAACACAAAACAAGCAAGACACTACACCTTTTTCACAGAACTGACACTGAAAAGAAAAACAAAAAAGACACGCACACACACTGAAGAAGAAGACTTGCCTCCCTATCTCTGTCTCACACCAGCAATCACTGTCTCGGCCCAACCTGCAAATCATCTCTTTCACAAAACGCTCCGCAAAATGAATCAAAGCCTCGCAACACGAAACACTTTACACTTCATTGACCTAATGTACACTGTGGATGACAACAGAAGTGTGGATCGCAGCTCGCACGGTTCTGTCTTGAGGGAGAGAAGAAGCCTTGAGTAGGGCCCATTTGTGGAGGAACTTAAATGCCTCGTGCGGCCTTTCTTCAACCAGGCCGACTTGCTCACACACGTCATACTAATAACCATCCAGTGAAGGTAAACAATTGATCAAAAGCTTCCTCTGATAAAAGAGACCTATTAGCCTTTAGTTTGTTTTCCCCCCTCTCTCGCTCTTCCATTGGGTTTGGCCTAAATTCTTCTCAATTCTGTGGATTTGTTCTGTGTATGGCGGGGGATTACCGCGTAAAGCTGGCTCTGTTCCTGCAGAGTGAGCACTGATTCAGAGTCCTAATCCAGGGCAACATCAGGGCCCGGCCTTGGGGTTTTCTGTGTCAGACTCAACTACACTGTTGAGACTGTAAAAAAAAGAGACAAGAAAAAATCCTCTCTCCTGGGATGTTTCACAAGGAAGGTTTTCTCTACTCAGACAGAGTTAAGTATTTAGTGTGCTTACCATACCACTCCTCTTCAGATTTGTTTTTCATCAGGGATGCAGGTTTATTCTCCTGCGTTTTAATCGTTGCTCTGAATCATCTGTTTGACTATTGGCACAACACAACCATGTAGAAATGAAAGGCCTCAGAGTATTTTCTGTCCACCAAGACATTTGTTGATGAAGATTGATCTTCCTATTCAGACTTGTGTTAATCTTCTTTTCAGGGAATTTTTGAACCGGACTATCACCTGAAACTATGAGACAGACGCTCAGCAATCCGTGGGGAAAAAAATATTGTTTACCTTGTTACCAAGGAATTTGGAAGTGAAACTAAGGAGGGAAACCTTTAGCTATTTGTTGAAAAAAAAACATGTTTATCCAGGGAATTTGCAACGAGACCTTTAGCTATCTTTGGAAAATATTTTAATGTGGAGAGATTTGCAGGAGACCAAAGCAAATCTTCTCGTTTGTCTTTTTGGCTTTAGAAATCCCAAAAGAACCCGGAGATGTGCCCAGACAGTAGAAGTGGTTTAACCTTTTGTGTTTTGACAGTAGCTTCCCTAAGCCCTGACCTGTGAGTCAAACCAGCTTTTTGTCAGCTCCTGTAATGACAGTGCCCACTTAAAGGTACTCTTTGCACGGGCAGAGTGAGGCAGAGAAGCTTCTCTAAGCTTTCAAGGACGGTGTGGGAATCTTCTTCTCTTGCACTCAAGTGTATAGACCGAGGGACGGAACGGGAGACGGCCCTTGCTCTGTTTGTGCTAGCTGATGACGGTGAGGTAAACCGCTGCTTTCCCCTCCCTATGTGCTGACACTAACTTTACTATGGACAGAAACAAACAGAATGGATAAGGGATGTATTTTTCCTTCGGTAAACAGATGCTTGCAATTGAGGGCTTGCAGGCCCAACGTCAAGACTGACTCGCATGAGCGTAAACAGTTGATTGCTTTCCCTCCTCAAAGGCCCTGGGCCCTCATTTGCTTGCTGAGGTTATTTCTCTCTTTTTTTGTATCTCTCACCAATAGAATCGCGGATTGAATTGGATACAGTGTGTAGTGGTATAAGTGTGTGTACCAGTGTGGAGTTGGCCTTTTTTTTCTTCTACCAGCAGAATCGGAGGTTGACTTGGACATGGTGTGTAGTGGTAAGTGTGTGTTCAAGTGTGGAGTTTGCCTTGGTGCCAAAGACCGGGGGCAGAAAAAATGTGGTTGAAGGTGGGAAGGTTGGTCCATACCATACATCTCTTGAGCCTCTAGCTTTCTCGCTACCCTCTCCGAAGCTGTCTTATTGCTGCAGTGTGTCAGTGGAATACATTGCTGTGTGGAATTTAAAGAAATGACCTTATTGTTTAAACATCACAGATGTTAGCGGGAGATTGCTGTGATTAGCGCCCCCTCTGTTCCTTCTTTTTTCTCTCCTGCACATCGTTTTGATTATTTACGGCCTTTTCAGGAAACATTTGCTCCACTTTTGGCACCATTAAAGAAAAGCAAAGACAGAACAGCTCCTCAAATAAATTAGAAACAAAACGAAGAAAACACTCTTAATACAACAGATTGCAATAAATAACAATAAGTTAATTAAATCTTAATAAATACATTTCTTATATATATATATATATATATATACATACGTATTGATATAGAGAAGATAGATAAATTGATAGATTTCTAATACTTAAAATCATCTGTTGCTGCTCCGAGGGCAGGGTGAATGTCTCCTTTCTACATGTAAACTTTTGAGAGGCATTTGCCACATATCAACGGGAGCATTTCTATCTGCCACCCCTCATGTAGCGCAGACAATGCTTCTGCAGTTCATCTCGCTCTCCTGAAGGGTTTCAACTAAAGCAGCAAACATGGGTAACAGAATGTGTGTGTGTGTGTGTGTGTGTGTGTGTGTGTGTGTGTGTGTGTGTGTGTGTGTGTGTGTGTGTGTGTGTGTGTGTGTGTGTGTGTGTGTGTGTGTGTGTGTGTGTGTGTGTGTGTGTGAGAGTGTGATTCATGAGAATATTACACTACGCCTCGGAAAACATTTAAGGAGATGTCATGCCTTGCATGTAATCCTGGGCAGACTAAGTAAGTGTATGTTGTAAGTGTTGTGTAAGTTAACGTAAACGAACACTGAGGTTTTGACCTTGACCTTCTCTCTCTCTCTCTACTTGGAGGAGACCACCATCACCGTCCACACCCAGCCATCCATCACACTGACCATGCGATTCTTGTTCTGTGTGAATGCTGAGGGAGATGGCCCTTTCTCTTGACCTTCTGTGGAACTGACCACATGGCCCAAGTCCATGCCCAAGCAATAGCTTGAACAGTTGAACACACGTGGGGTCTCAGTGTCTGTGCTGGCCACTGCTCCGTGAAAGCTTACAGGCCACCTTCCCTTTCTCTGTCAGATTTCCTCTCTCTGCCTGTCTGTCTGTCACACACAGCCACATTTCCGGGCGGAATGTTTCTTGAGAGTGTGGTACTCCAGGTTGTCGTCCAAGAAAGAGAGGTCGTCATCGAACGCGATGGGCCTGCAGCAAGTCCGAGCTGGACTTTCTTTGTCCAGCTTCTTGTTGTTAGTCAGATTGTTCAGGATCTTGTCGTAGTTGGTCTCTGCATCCGAGCAAGGACCGCTGCAGTACCGAAAGATCATCTCCTCCCTGGTCTGGTAGCCCAGCCCGAGGTCCGTAACGTTCAGGTGGATCTCGCGGAGCAGGCATCCTCGGCCCGCCGTCGCGATCGCAGTCAGTTGCTCCTGGCCGCCTTTGCCTTTCCTTGAGCGGCCGCCCTGGCCCTTCCGACCTTGGCCTTTCCTCCTCTCGCCGCGCCCGTTCCTGCCCCTCTCCCTCTCGCCTTCCCCCCTTTCTCCACGGTCTGTGCCTGTGGCGGCACCTCTTTGCCTCCGCCTCTCGCCTCTGTCCGAGGAACCTCCTCCTGCTCCACCTCCTCCTCGGTTGGCTCCGGGAGAACGGCGTAGTCGACCAATGGTGGCCTCGATGAAGTCCATAACGTTGTCGAACTGATCCGGGTACGGGCCTTCAAGGTCGTCTGAAAGAGAGTAAAGACCATGGTTAAGTGATTTATGGCTGCCTTTGCATCCCAACGCAGTAGTTGTTATTGTTAACCATGTGTCATGGATACGTTTTGTAATATAGTGACAGTGATGACAATATTGACAATTGACAATTATTTCCACCAGATGTAAATCCTAAGACAACAATGTTTTCACTAAGCGATTTATGATATTTTTTATTGTCCTAAGCTCTATAGGACGTTGTATATCTCAAATTCCGTCAAGTTCTTAATCCTTGTGATTATAATGTGACAAACTTTAAATGCTTTGTCATTCATAAAGATTCTCCCAAAGCTTCATTGGTTGAAAAGGCTGGGAAAGAATGCAACAGACCATGGCAAACCCGCTTAGCTGACTCCACCTCTGTATACACACGGACAACCACAAAACTCAAAACATGCACACTCCCCTTTCCCGTCTCTTTCACAGTCTTGGGGGTGGAAAAAAACACATAGAGGCCCTTTGATCCTTTGTGTCCTACACAATGATTTCATTATTAGACATGTTCCTTTAATTCACTCTCTTTGAGAAGTCGAGTGCATTGACTTGGATGGCCATGTCTGGAAACTTTCCGTGAACATCACAGCTTAACATTATTGTGAAATGACTCTATTAGGAGGGGGCCATGCCAAAGCAGTGAATGATCACACAACAAGTGGCAAAAGGTTGAACAGGAAAGTGTGCCTGCCTACCTCCCCTCCCTGCCTGCCTGCCCCTTCCATGCTTACAAGGGCTCAGGTAAGTCAAACGGGGTTAAGTCAGACTGGAAATGTAATGAGACTTGGCTCTTGGCTTGGTATGATGTGGTAACTGTTCTGCTGTGACTGTGCGTGAACACTAGTGTGTCAAAGGCTCCTGCGACTGACTGAGGGACTCGGATCACTTGACGACTTGAGGTGTCAGAATTGGATCCTTGCATTAGCGGCCCCCTGGATACGCGCCCCCCCCTGTCACAACGCCAAGTCACAACAATTTCCGATGATGCATCCGAGACACAGGATTGGCTGATCGTTACCACCACCTCCTCCTCATATTCTACGCAGGTGAGTCAGCAAACGTAACACTGATTGTCCCCTTACACACATCACCACATGCGTCCTTTAAAAGACACTGACTGCATGTAAAATGAGCACATCAAGGCAATCCTTTCTGAAGGCGGGAGATGGACAATGAGTTGTGGCTAAGAAATAAAATGGCATTGGGTGGTTCAACATGGAATACAGCTTTGAGTCACGCCTAGATATTTAATTGATTCCAAAGGAAATGAATGGGTTAGGATGCTAGTATGTATGCTTGCATTTGTTATGTCCTCATCAGTTAGCACAGAGGTAAGTTAAGTTCACTTCATTTGAAATGCTGTTGAAAATGTTCTGTACTCTACTGTGCTGACTGGAAAAGCATTTTGCTCCTATACTAGCAACTATCAGTCCAAGTATTATCAAGAATGAAGCATTAAACTGTACACTATCCTATCATTGTGTGCCAGTCACATCCACATTTCTGTAGCGAAAAACATCAGATTTCTTTAATCTTACTACCATGTTGTAACACAAATCAAAGTGTCTGCATCTGAATGCTTCTGAGGACATTATGTCATGTCTCTTCTGCAACAAAGAACAAATTAATTCACTCTGTCAAAACACATCAGTGTGACCTTTTATTTCTGTTTAACACAGAGCAGTAAAGAGATGGTGGGGTAGAAGGCTGACAGCAGGCAGGCAGGCAGGCAGGCAGTGGCGGAGGGGGGGTGGATGGTGAGAACATTTTAGCTAAATGTTCCATGCCTTATCGAGAGCGACGTGGAGGTTTACTACTGTGTAAAGACAAGGCAGTGTCATGTTCTATTAAACAAATGATGGCCGCTCCTCCCACCCGTCCGACTGCTAAAAGGAGGATAAACACCGCGATGGCGGCGGCGGTGGTGGTGTAGAGGGCGGCGTGGAGGCATCGGTGGCAACTCAACACTTTCGAGTGCCTGAAGTCCACCAGGCCCAGCTCCTTGCAGCAGGTCGTCATTTGTTTAGGTTCCCCTTGGTGTAGCTTCACTACAGAGAGAGAGGGAAGACAGACGACTACTCCTTCTGTCTCTGTTTTCGCTGCAATCCACCACCATCAAGCCTGCCACTCCACTCCAGTGCACTATGCATCAACTGCGCTTTGCTATCCTGTTGTACTTGAGGAAGGAGGGAGAACTACTACACCATCAAAGCAACCAACCAACCATCCATCCATCCCACCATGGGGCAGCCGTGGCTCAGTGGTTAGAGCACTGGGTTGGCAACCCAAGGGTTCCCGGTTCAATGGCCGACCGGACCACGGCTGAAGTGCCCTTGAGCAAGGCACCTAACCCCCACACTGCTCCCCAGGCGCCGCTCAGCAGGCAGCCCACTGCTACGGACTAGTGTGTGTACTTCAATGTGATTCACTAGTCCGAATGCGATAAATGCAGATAAAGAATTTCCCCTAGGGGACCAAAAATTGGCTCCAATCCAAATTGGCTCCAATTGGCTTCATCATGCTTTCATGGTGTAACATATTACATTACATTACATTTAGCTGATCATCCAAAGCGACTTTCCGTTATTTTACAGGGTATTGATTACAGTCCCTGGAGAAGTGTGGGGCTAGGTGCCTCGCCCAAGAGCACTTTGACTACTGTATGGATGGATGTGTAGGGAGAGGTAAGGGTAGTATTCGAACCTGCAACCTTCTAATCGCAAGACCACCCCCATAACCACTAGGCCATGGCTGCCCGACAGGACACAGCTCGGACTGCTCCCTCCACCTACACCCTAAACAACCCACCTGCATTCATCCATTTATGCCACCCTGGCATGCTATACTGATGCAATGCAACTTCTTTAAATGAAGTAAGGAGGACCACTCGCTTCACTTTCACCTCTTTTCCAGCCGTCTTCCGTCATGCTATTCTGGTGTAACTTCAACACAGGAAAGAGGCAAGACTACTCACTTCCCTCCCACCTCCAGCTATCCATCTGTCCACCCTGTCGTCCTATCCTGGTGTAGCTTCACTAGAGGAAGTACAGGATGGAGGACCATTACCTCCACCTCCACCTACATCACCCCATCCATACAGCCATCAATCATGTCACGCTATCCTGGTGAAACTTCACTAGGGGGGAGGGAAGTATAGGGGAGAACTACTCTCTCCACCTTCAACCCACCTCCCCATCCATACGGCCAGCTTGCCAGCAGTCTCTCCAGTACCTCTCTTCTCTTGGCTGTGTGAGCCATACAGTGCAGTATGGGGTGCAAGCGAGCGAGGACTGCTGGGAAATTCAGTGGCGAACATAAACAAGCCCAGGAAAGGAATGTCAGTCTGAGCTTTTGTCTGGGGCCAGATGTCTCCTCCAGTTCTACCTCTGCTGGCAGAGTTGTTATGACACCTGTGAGGTGCTGTCCGGTGCAATCAAATAACGTCCTTTTTTGACAGCCCGTCATTTTAAACCACTTCCTTCTTGTACATGAAGAGACCGTGCATTTAAACTGTCTTGCCAGACCCATCGCTAAGCCTCTGGCTGGTGTCCTGACCCACGAGGTTAACCAGTGGGCTAATCTGCATTTTAGGACAACTTGTGGTTGGAATTGTTTGCTCTCGTCTGTCGTCATAATTATGCGTGCATGGTTTTGGGCATATTTGTGTGGATTCACTGTCAAGCACCCTAATTCGCACAGCACGAACTAGTGAGGAGACCAACATTGCAGTAAATGTGATAAATATCCTCTAGACTGTTAATGCTCCAAGTTGTTTTAATGGCACGATGTTTTGGACCTTAGTAATTCTTCAAGTGCAATCTGAAGAGGGACTAAGGTCTGAAACGTGCCATTGAAACAACTGGGAGCATTAACAGTGTTGCGGACATTTATCATTTACTTCAGTCATTTTATTTTGTCCAGCACCTGTGCCACTGATGTGCGTGCATTCTAAGCTTTTTCGAGATCAACATTGCAGACGCTTTTTATGGTCCATCTTTCACAGGTTACCTAACTGCTCTGTTTGTCATCATCTGTGGCAATGCTGCCTGACTTTAAGTAGCTTGCTGTGTACCCTAATGTAACTGCAAATTCTCTGTTTTGGTTCGATGACTCCATCACTAAGTAAGTATTGTTTTAGGGTTATCTAACTGATTTCTTACACACAGAGTCCTCCATGCCAAGCCTTTTCAACACACTATAGCTCCCTCAAGGCATACAATACATGTACATACAAAAACAAAGATAAGAACATTGTGCAACTAATTGCAGATAGTTTCCTGAGATCTGTCAACTCATGTTCAGTGACTGCAACTGAGTTAAACAACGTTTGAATATCTGGAGCTCGTACAGTTTCTTGGAGTCTACTGATGACTGCCAGCAGCCTGCTGTGTGCAGCACACTTACATTGTTCCTCCATTGGAGTTGGGTGCTGGCGCTGAGGATGGCTCATTGTTTGGCGTGCGAGAGAGTCCTCCACAGAAGAGAGGGCAGCAGCAGAATCACGATGTAATCCCACCACCGCGGGAGGAGGAGGAGGAGGAGGCCTCTTGGCGGGCTGCAGCTTTGGAAAGATAGGGCGCGTGGAGACGACGGAGCTCAGGAGCAACAGACACGTGGCCAGAACATCCCATAACTTCATTTTAGACAAGGTTCCCCAGAAGGAATCTGCAACACAGACGACATCATTCAATGTCTCTCTGTACAGGAAATCTTGCAGTGTTCATGTAACACTCACAGAGTTGAATTTAACACTCAGTTGGATCAAACATAAATGTGTATTTTACTAAACATCCTAACATAGTAATTTATATTAGGAATGATAATAGAGCAGCATTATCCAAGTGGTTACAAAACGACATTGTCCAATAATACAGGTAGGCTCATTTATAATTTGCACAATATTGGTATGTAAACATCTGCCATCAAATTGATTCATTGTGTTTAGAAACTCATGTACATGTTTCAGGAAAATGCGGATCCACTGGTATGCCTCTGTGTCAGAGAAGGCATGAGACTTGCCAAAGCCTAGGCTGGTGGCAATTGAAAAGCAATCTACAATACGCTATCGGATGACTAAAATAAAAGTAAACAACGGTTTGTGTTGTGGTCAGATATTTGGAAGTCAGTGATTAGTGGCGCCGGTCTGATAAATCGTGCCTTTACAGCTTTAGAGCTGGATGAAGTATTTAAAAGCTCGCAGTTTTGCTTTAAGTGCTGATCCGGTGCTTAGACCATACGACTCAATGGAACAGATTACATTCAGTGTGAGAATAAAAAAAAAACCCATCGGTCCCATATATGTATGTGGAGTCCATCAGTGATCCAGTAAGTTATTCACACACATGTAGGCTATGTCAGTAGTGTGTAACCACAAAGCACACACTGCACACTGATTGGCACCACACAGTCGTGTTTGGACATGAATCAATCATCTGATTTATACATGCTCTAAATGCATTTTGATATTCTACACAAGTTAGATAATCACGTGCAGACTTATAGAAAGGTTATTAATCACAACACACAACCGTAGCAGCACGCTAGGACTTTGGAGCGCAGCCCGACTGATCATCATAAGCGCTGTAGGGCAGAGCAGGGCAAGCGTTAAATGTGGCGAATTAAAGAGCGAAACTTGGTGTGGAGTCACTGGGCTGTTTCTTGAATTCTTTGTTTTACATACGCGTTTATGGGATATGCGCGTAAAATGCTACAATAAACGTTATATGGGAGACCATAAATTGGACCACAGTCACGCACGTTACGAAGGAAATGTGTCACTCAATGAGCGCATGTTTTAGTTTATGGATAAATATGTGATGTTATCGTGGGGCTTGCTTGCATACTAGCCCCGATAGATGCTTGTTTTGCTCATCAGGTTAATATTCCATATTTAGACAACCATTTACCAATAAATATATTATCAGAAATGCACGAGAACTATAAGTATGTAAACAGGTGGACATGTTGAAAACGTTAACTTTCCAAATAGATTATTTTATGTGGTCTCCTCTAATGTGGCAGGCTGCAATCCACAATAATTTAAACGTTTACATTTTATGCAGAGAAATAGCGATACACGTTAGAATGATTCACATACCTTAAATCCGGCCCATGCAGACCTTTTACTGAAATAGTTTAATATCCAAAAGAGGTCAACGATGGTTCATGAATGATCCAAACAGTACGTGTATATCCAGCGAACAATATGCGTTGTAAAAATAAAATCCACACCCATTCATAGATCCCAATGTCAATTTCAGTGATCATACACCTTGAAAGTAACCACAGGGACTTCAATCAGTTCAGTCTCTCCGACGCGCACACACACGCACACACGGAGCCGTGCTTTCTGAAGTCCAGGGGTCAGAGCGCAACGGACTGCTCTGTTAAAACGGGGTTGCCCAATAACAGGATGCGGAGATCCACGTAGGAAACCTGATAGAGAACTACCATCAACAACTGCAAGGAGTCAAATGAAGACATCAGGACTCCCTTTCAGTCAGTTGATGGCAAAGCCGAAAGGTGCCGTTGATCACTTTGACGCCAGGTGAACTGTTTGATTAAAAATGTGACGAGGGATACGTCACTTTTCCAGTGAGGACAGCACTCCAGTCCGAGCCGTCACGACTGGAGCTCACAAGAGATCTTGAAACACACAGAACCATTAAATAATAATAATGCGATCTTCCCAGAACGCAGAAAAATCTTTCGACATTACTTTATGTCCTTCAATTATCTCCATTTTCGGTCGCTATTTTAATCCAACCATGCGCTGTCCAAGATATCGGATTTATAATTTAAAATAAATTGCAATACATGCACTACAGATTAGCAGCCGCTTGTGCTTTGCGCTTCTGTGTAGACTGCGCCCAGTTTAAATAGATTCTTGGGTTCGAGCGCACTGACGTTGCGCCTGAAGTCCGCCTCCCCCTTTCTGCTTGCGACCTCTACCAAATAACCCAAGTAGCGGGAGAGAAGTCCACACCTTACTACACATGCCGTGCCTTTCCATTTGCAGAACCGCAAATTTAGGATGGCTTGGAGATTATGTCAGCTCCATGTCCCCGTATTAGGTGTCCAGCAATGCGGAAGGCGATTAGAAGTAGTTCTACCGCCGTGGATGTTTGATGCATTCTGATCTGTGCCGCGCGCGTCAGGTGTCAAGTTCTCGTCTCGTATATGGATGCCAATCAGGGTTATTTACCACCTCTGCGTAAGCGTTCAAGCGTGTTTGTTTATAAATACGAAACGGTTCATAAACCCACAGGTAGAAATGTCAAACAGCGAGTTACTTTATAAACGGTTGGAGGGAGAACGCCATGCGCTCGCTCAGCCAGCGCGCGCCGCTCTCTTTATCTCTCTCGTGTCATGTCTTTCAATAAAGATGTTTCCTGTGTATAACCGCTGATGGTTCCAGAGTGTTGTTAAGAATGGGACGAAAACACTTTTCAGACACATGGTTGAACTTCATGAAGGCGTCTTTCTGACAACTTAATCCTGGGCGTGTCACCCATACGACATGGGTTATTAAGGTTTTGACGAAAGGTGAATATTTTTAGAATGAAAAACGTGTATTTTCTTTCTTTCTTTCTTTCTTTCTTTCTTTCTTTCTTTCTTTCTTTCTTTCTTTCTTTCTTTCTAAATTAATGAATATGAATGAATGAATATTCTATAGCCACTTGTCAAATACGGTAGGATAAAAACAGTAGGCTATGCGTCTGCTATACATATGAAACCTCCCATAGGCTACAGTAGACCTAGGCAATGGCAAAGTGAATCTTGATCAGTTTGGTAACCAGCCAATTAAAACCTTCAAACGTGTAGCCCAAGCAGAAATAGTGTTGTTTATTGACCTTAATATCCTTAGGCCTACATGTTCTCATCATACATTATGTGTTCCAGTAAGGCTGACACATTCCTGTGCTGTTGTGGTCATTGCTTTGGATTTGGAATCAGGTCGGGAGTGTCACCAGTCAAGGAAGCCTCTGCATGTTGTCTACATCACATTACACCATGAGAGCTCGACCAGTTTAGAATGATATAGACCTCCTAGCTAGAAAAAAAAATCTGAGCATTTCTGCGCACCCAGGTGAATTCACCTGCAATAGTGCTTTGATCATTGCCAACAGCCTCCCCCTTCCCCATCACCACCACCATCACCACTACCACTAGCTCTCATAGACTTTTCTCCACCTTGTCGACATCGATTCAGAATGTGCTTGTCAATTGTTGGCTTTCACACACATACACTTGTGCGCCATTCAAAAAGGGGTGGAGCGGAGTAACTTTTTTTTTTTTTTTGCCTCACGATTGTTAGGCAAGGTATGCTGCTTGGCACTATGTGCGATGATCAGCCAAATCCCCACCTTTGACACTCCAAATCCCCAATGGCATGGTTGGGCTTGCTGAGGCTCTGGCGGTAGATAATGAGCGGCATATTTCTGCAGGAATAATGACAGGCCTTGTAATAGACAACAAGAGATGCACGAGAAACACCACAGGGCTTGGACGAGGTGGAGGGGAAAAAAAAGTGTTTGTTGAAAAGCGTAATGTTTCACAACAATGCCGCTCCATCCTGTGAAAAGACCATGTCATCCGAGCTCACGGCGGCGGGCTCTTTGTTTGTTTGCTTTGTGAAATGATATTTAGCGTTGGAGGTCCCTGGATGGCTCTTAAGTAACACTGTTGTTTCTTGTGGTGTTGTTATTCACCGTCTCTCTCTCTCTCTCTCTCTCTCTCTCTCTCTCTCTCTCTCTCTCTCTCTCTCTCTCTCTCTCTCTCCCTCCCTCTCCACCCAACTCCTCTTCAATGTATCTCCAAAAAAAAGCCACCAAGGCATTTCAAGTAACATTCCCACCAAGCACCTCCACAGCACCAACAGCCAAACCAGACTCCAGATAGACAGAGAGCTGGCATTCACAAACCGTCAATCACCTGGATTCGCTTGTGTTGGATGTGTTTTTTTTTCCCACCCACCCCCAACTTCAACCTCTCCTCTTGCGTGTATCGGATTTCATGCAAAGGGGTCATAGGGGAGGGTGCCTGTGTTGGACTTATGATGATCTGATCCAGATTCATCCCAAACTCAACATCTGCACATAAGAACCTATGTACCCCTTTCTGAGCTTCCAGGGCCCTCTCTCTCCCTCTCTCCCATCCCTCAGACATCTATTCTACACCCGCTGTACCAACACTTACTCAGACAATCCACACATACTTATATTTAGATCATGGCTGGCTGGCCCTTGGAGGTACTGTATTGTCCCTAAGAACAGTGTCACTGCTGGCTTTCTGTTTCTCATCTTGATCTTCAGAGTGACATTCTTTTAGGTTCATAAATAAATATATATGTATTGGACATGGATCTACTGTAGCTTGTAGGCTAACTGTACCAGTAGGACTGGTTTTCATTGTTCTACAGATGTTTCTTTGGTCGTAGGCCCTTTTGGTGTGGGGCTGTATTTGCGCCACACAGGCCTTTACTGGGTTAGGCTGCTCAGACTGTTGAAAAAGTCAATGCAATGTTTTACACCCCCAGTACAGTACAGCAGAGGAGTGGAGCGGGGTGCAGACTTGCTACCCGGCCGGGATCTTAAAACGCTTGTTTGCTCAGCCTTGGCTCAAAGGAAGAGGGCGTCAGGCTGGACGCGAGCCAGCGAACATGGCAGATGTTTTTATTTTGCTGCCACGTTTGCTCCTCCGTGTCTTTCATGTCGGAGCTTCTCCCCCCTCCATTTATGTAACCTTGCTGTGAGAGGTGGTGGTGGGGGGTGAGAGGGGTGGTTGGAGGGGCGGGGTGAGCTGAACACGACCTACTGGCGTGCTCGGCAGGGTCATTCATTAAAAACAGTTCTATCTCCAAGGAGGGAGGGCGTGTGAGCCTTGGCAAAGGGGAAGGGGAAGTGTGTTCGGCGCATGGCCACTGGCTGGCAAGTGCAAACAGTCGTCTCCCAAGTTGCCTCGCGTCGCGTTGAGCTCCAAGGCGCTCGCGGTGGTGTCTCGACCGCGAAACACGCGAACCCCGGCGATATATATAATCGCCGCTATCACAATTGGCTGACGGCCCAGCTTATCTGATTTAGGTCTCTCCCCCCAATGATGAATCACAAACTGTCTTCTCCGGGCTATTTTTTTCTCGCCCCTGCATGGAATTTGGGCAGACCTGTTCCTCCTTCAGTACCTTGCCTCCCATTTTTGACTGGCAGTCAATGTCTTCCTGGCTACATGTCAAGTGACCCCCGACCAACCCCCCCCTCCCATTCCCTCCCCAACACATCGATCCACTAAATAAATCTTTAACCGCCTAAAAATAGTGGAAAGGGGTAGACGTAAACGTGCAGAAGATGGTGTTCAGGCAGCAACAAGCATGTGCCAGATTCATACCTAGTTTACAGCATGCAGTGTCCACAATGGAGACAGAGTTGTACGTATTGTACAGGTGGAGGTCGGGGGATAGAATACAACTATGTAAAAGAGAGCTAGAGGTGCGTTGAACGTGTTGACATTGAAAGCATGCAGGTTTGGGAGGGGCAGGGAATCTGGAAGCAAGCAGTGGGGCAGGGTGGGGGCAGGCCACTCAGGGCTATGACCAGGGTCGGATAAATGCACAGGCTAGTTATGCTGCAGCCTAGGGGGCCCCACTTGCCATTGTGACAAGATGCAATATTGAGAAGGAAAAAAAAATGTTGTGTCGAGTACAGAATCTTGTGAATATAGCTGTACAGTTGGTAGACATGTTATCCTTACTTCCTAGCTCGTAATTATGACACTGTCTATGTACATTTGTGGTGCAAACATGTTTTTTACAAGGGGGGCCCACACCAACTTGCAGCCTAGGGGCCCTATTTTAGTCCGGCCCTGGTTATGGCCCTTCTGGGCGTCTGACTCACTCCTCCAGCAGCATTAGCAGTGAGGTGTCACCCAGCCAATCGGAAAGCAGATGCAAACCATGCAGCCGGCGGCTGGATTTCCTCTGCAGTACAGACTGAGACGTGTTTACCAAGATGTCGGCGAGCAGGTGAACACCGCCACGGGCCTCGGCTCCAGTTTGAATCATGCGGCAGTGGCGGCAGAAATAGTCGGCTTGAAGAAAAGTGCACTCCCTGGTGTGCGTGTGCGCGTGCGCGTGCGTCCGTGTGTGTGTGCGTGTGATTGGATGGGAATTATGGCATACAAGATAGGAATCAATTTGAATTCAACAATGACTTTTACAGTATGTATTTCATGTTATTTCATTCTTAGTCTCGAGAGGCGTCTGTTATTACTACACTATAAATACAATCAGTCTTGTTGCCAAAATGAAAGGGAAACTTCATTTGATGAAAGCCCATTTTCTTCTTCAGCCACACTGGCCCTCACATGCATGTGGTTTCATTCAGTGTGTTTACAGACAATTATTTTGCATTCTAAGCATACTTACATGGAAAGTGGGCATCAGAATGTTTTTTTTTTTCTTCAGGAAAACAACTGCAAAAAAAACCTTCCATCAGCCTGGCAGTATTCTTGTCAAGGAGTGACTTTTGGAGGGAGTTTTGGTCACAGTCATAGTCATTACCGGGCAGATATGTGGGGGTTCACGTTGAAGGTCAGCATTTTACAGGGGATTATCAGGCTGCTGCTTGGAATTCACACATAATACATACACGACTCTTTCCTGACCACCAACGAGTCTTCACTGAAGGGCCGTCGGTGTATGGCGAACATGGAGGTCTCGGTATCATATGTCGTCGAGACATGCAGTGTTGTTTAAACTGGGCTGAAAATGGCCGCTCACAAGTGATAGCATCTACTCGTTTTTTTTTTTTTACAACCAAAAACGTTTTTAGGACATTTCCGTGCCTCTGCATGAAAGTGCCCTTTTTTGCCCACATTATTGGCAACATGCATGTAATGCAAAGAGCACATGCTCCGATGCACGAGCGGGAAGTAAACAAGTGTCATTTTAATATGTGGAAATGTATGTGAAAAGGAAACATGCAAAATGCAAAAACCTTTAGATGGATTCCATAATGCATGTAACTAACAACCTGGATAGCCATTCTGTAGTGAGACGTATAGTGCATAGGCCTACTCCTCTTTTGCGATGTTCATACAGCTACCTTTGTAGATATCGACTGTGTGGAAATGCTGCTAATTTGGGGAAAAGTCATTTCAGTTCAAGTAACATCAATTCATGATGAAGTGTGTGTTTAGCCTGCTGCTGGGTTAAATGAAGTTCCTCTAGACTTAACTGGAATTGTGGGCCCACTGCCAACACAGACACACTTCATCTCTCTTTCGGCCCCTCTCTCTGTCTCTGTCTCTTTTGCTCTCCCGAGCCCCAGTGGATTAAGTGCTTGTCCAGCTCTGCTTTCGTTATCTGCAGCCTTTTAAACAGGCTGTGTTGTGACAAAGTGCCCATGCCTTCGTGGTCACTGCAGTTATTATTAGAAAGTCACAGACCCGGCCAAACATTTAGGAGAGGGCCCACGTCTGGGCATACTGTAGATCATCAGTCAACGTCCACTTGTTGTCGGTTTTTGTAATGTTTTGCTGTGGTTTTGAAAGCATTACCTTGAACAGGTGCAGGTGCAGTGGGGGTATGGTTGTTGTGGCTTTGATAAGGGTTGATAAGAGGAGGGATTTCTCCACAGGACCAAGATACTGCTTTTACTTTTCTTGACTTTTACCCTCGTTATATTGCAGTATCAGAAGCTGCACTACAGTGTTTTTAGTGAGTCCAAAAGCCAAAGCAGATGAACATCACTTCAGATATGTATCAAAGCTGCACTGGTATGCAATTAACAGTAGGTTGCATACTTGGATCATTTCCTATTTAGAACCCTTTCTTGCCATTTTGTCTCGATCACAAAGTAACTCCTCTTTTTTAGATACCTTACCAGGATGCCATCATGAGGATCTAAGCTAATGCAACCATTTTATGACCATTGCACTTCATCGTTGGTTTTCTTCACATGCCTCATCCAACCAATGACATGACATGTTGCCACCTGCCCTGATATTACTTAATTTTACCTGTAATTGTCTCTACCAGGGAAAAAGTGTGTGAAACCACTTTTGAACCACTAAATGAAGGATGCTGTTGGATTGATTGGATTAGAAATTACTTTTTTGTCAGACAGAGGTGGCAAGCCTAGACACAAGTGCATTTGCATTTGCACATGTTTCCACTCACCTTTGCTCTGCATTTTGTCTTACTTTCAAAAGTAACTTGTGTATATCCTTTCAACTTCCTCAGCAGGATGCTATTATGCTATTTTCTTGCACTCCATCGTTATTCTTCACCTGCCTGTTCTGACTCACTTCTGTCATAAGACACAAGTGTATTTACAAGTGTGTGGACCCAGGACTGGACTGGGACCAAAAAAACAAAAGGGTTTTGTTGTTGTTGTTGTTGTTGTTGTTGTTGTTGTTGTTGCTTGAACTGGCCTTTCACACTTACAAGCTGTTTTCGTACCATATCCAGCTGAAGACAGACCAATGGGATGCTCCTTCTAATCTGTGGGCCAGTCCCTAACACTGTTACTGCTCACCGATTTATTGAGCACAACGTTTCGACCTCAGGTGGTCTTCTTCACCTATACACCTGACGAAGACCGCCTGAGGTCGAAACGTTGTGTTCAATAAATCGGTGAGTAGTAACAGTGTGCGGATTTCCTTTCTTCCTTTACGCACGCTTGTTTGATCCAGCACCTGTTTTACTGGATGTGCGCGCATCACCTACACTACTTCCAGTCCCTAACAGAAAAATAAAATCAACAGCCACCCACCAGGAAAATGCCCTGTATGCCAGTTTTACCAGTCCAGTCCTGTGTGGACCTGCGCTTATGCTGTGCCACAGCAGGCTGCTGCTAACTGCCAGTGTGCTGGCCCAGCTCCAGGAGAGCTAAATGCCCACAGGAGTCACCATGTCCAGCCAGCCGACTGCATTGCCAAACTAGGGAGCCATGCAAACTGAAGAAGCAGACAAAAGGGGCGTTGACAAAGGGGTCAGGTGGCATGGGCCCAGAGAGAGGGAAGACCCAGAGTTGGGTTCCCATTAGATTTTATGTAGTGAGTAGGAAGGGCTTTCCAGATGGTTTTGTCCCTGGCTCAGCCAAGGCTGTCATTGCCCTTGCATGCAAGGAATCTAAAGGGGGGTTGGGCCCCACCATACAGTCGGCCCTCAATCGGTGCTTTTGATTCTCCACCACAGGATTCTATAATAGACAACCACCACTGCAAACAGATGAACAGATAGATGGACAGACGAGTGTGCCTCGGTTAGCCGGTGTGCCGCCGATGAAGTAAGCCTCTCGACCCCTATCCCCATGAGTCCGTACAGGCTTGGGCTTTCACGCTGTGGTCAGAGTCTGGGAGTCTCCTGACAGGACGCTCTAAACCACGGCTTCTCAAAGTTGGATACAGGGCCCCTGGGGGTCAGTGGAAAAAGTTTGTTATGAATACAATCGACGAAACTGGTACAGCAGAGTGGGTTTAACTCATTTAAGCCTAAGGCACCTGCAAAAAACGCCTGCTGAATGTCTAAGCCCTTTTTGGGCAAAGGTGGCGTCAGCCTCTAAATATCTCAGCCTCTAAAGCACATAAAAACATGACATTGGACATTTCCTTGGAATATGTCCTACTCTAGTAGGGGGTCCCTGGCCAAAAAAAAAAAAAGTTTGAAAACCCCCGCTCTAAATTGTCTGGTTGTCATGGACAAAGCCCTCTGACATACCCGTCACTGAATGCCATTGTGTTGATGGCATCCGGTACCTGTGCCCCTGGCACAGGGTACGCTTCAGCACCACGTCAGCTGTTGGCATGTGTGTGTGTGTGTGTGCGTGTGTGTGAATGTGTGAGAGAGAGAGAGATAGTGTGACCGAGATTCCTGTCCGCTCTGTGTTTTGTCTTTGATGAGCTCTGGCAGGAGCCTGTGCCCGTGCATCTTAATTCCAGAGATGTTTTGTTCATCCGTGTATATGGAGGGGGATCTGCCTCCCTCCCCTGAGGGATACCTCTTTAGTCCAGAATCAGAAGGTGCTGAATGCAAAGGGCTCTGTGAGTCTATGGTTCTGCTTTGCCCTCACTGTATTACAGCATCTGCAGCTGATATGATCTAGCCTGGTCTTACCACACCCTCATGCTGTACATAATTTCAATTGTATGGAGGGTCTGGAACAGTCAAATTGAGATATCATTGGTGGTGGTGGTGGTGGTGGTGGGGGGGGACCCATTGAAGTTTGAAATGTGTGGACGATTTTAACCAATTGCTGACATTTGGTTGTGACACTGAGAACTGAGAAGAAATTGTTGGTGGGAGGGGTGAAGTCTGCTGAAGTTTGGACTAATGTGTCATAGTTCACTTCAACCCCCCCTCTCCCGGTTGTTGACCGACAGTGGTCTGGCATTAAGAATAATTACCTCCCAAAAGACCCAGCCCAGACGTTAAGTGAAAGTAAACGTAATTTGACAAGAGTTTACGGATTGCATGGTCAGGCTAGACATGGACAGATTGATGAGCACTTGTTTTAATCTAGTCCAAACTCTGAGGGAAAGTAGACGAATTCCACTTCACATACACCCAAAGAGCGTAGCACACTCGCTTGACATTTACATTTGCTTATCTGTACCTTCAGTATCCATTTTACCTTCTGTACCCACAGCACTGTATGTCGACATGGTGAACTGTGGTCGATTCATGATTGCTGGTAGGGCTGAAAATAATCAAAAATCGTGATAAAATCGTGAAATCGAAGTCGTGATTTCTATCGTGATTTAATCATGGCAATAGTGACCTGCCTTTGAGAGTGTCCTTGAAGCCAGAACCACCTAAGTTTCATGCTATTGCCTTTACATAATTATTACAATTAATTTTATTTTGCTCATCCCGTATATAATTCATTCTTGATTATATTTCATCTGGTTATAATTTTCAAAAAAATCTGCAAGAAGTCAATAATCGTGATTAATAATCGTGATTACGATTTTGACCAAAATAATCGTGATAATGTTTTTTTCCGTAATCGTGCAGCCCTAATTGCTAGCGCTTTGGCTTCAGTGCCAGGATTTTCGTTTAATATCAATTTACAGCTCACGGACGGCAGAGCTATTTTGATGACAAGCCCTTGCCTTTGGGTACGCCTGCTGCGCTGCTGCCCGCTGCCTGCTATAAGTGTGAGACTCTCGGGTCTTGACTTTCACAACGCGTACTCGTTACACGTAACAAGGTCGTCTTAATTGGAGAAGGAAGTGCCAAGCATGTTTGGTGGCCCGAGGATGCAGGGACCCGTTGCAAGATCTGAGTGTGCGGCATCCGGTTTCTTGGCTCCATTTCTTCCAGGTCCTGTTCTAATCCAGCGCCTCCTCCATGCTGAGGAGGGGTGGGGGGTACCAGGGCGGGGTGGGAAGGCAAGGTGGTGGGGGATGGAGTCGGGTTGGGTTGGGTGGTTGAGGTGGTGCAGTGCTTGAGGCATTACTGTTGTTGTTGGGTGGGAGGCTGTATGTGGGGGGACAGAGAAGCTGGCGGACCAGCGGGGGACAAAGGGGTCAGTTGTCACAGGCCCCAAGGGAGAGGGGGGCTCAGAATTGGGTCCTCATTACAGTGAATGTTCCTGAGGCCCTTTCAGATGACTTTGTCCTGGACCCGGGCAAAGCTGTCAGCGGCGCTGTTGGGGAGGGCGCGCTTCCTTCTCACTCACATGATGTGTTCATCCGGCCCCGCAGCTCTCACAAGGAGAGTTGGCAGAGGCTGCGGTGCCCCTACCGCCGAGAGGGATCAAAGCGGGTAAGGGCAGCTAAGCCACCCACAGATCTATGCGACACAGGATCCAGAGGATATGATGTCTCTCTCACTCTCTCTCTCTCTCTCTCTCTCTCTCTCTCTCTCTCTCTCTCTCTCTCTCTCTCTCTCTCTCTCTCTCTCTCTCTCCCTCACCCTCACGCTTTGCTAGTTCGGTCGCAGCAGCTGGCCGCCTGCAACCAGGCAAAGTAGCGCGGGGGCCCCAAAGGGTAGTAGTTTTTCAATTGACTGAACTGAGAGCCGTGGGTGGGCAGGCGAGCGGGCAGGCAGGCGAGCGGGCAGGCGGGCGAGAGACTTGATCGGCAGCAGGACTATGACTAAGTCAGCTGGGGGTTTGAAGACGAGAGGGCCCTGCGAGATCCAATATGATAACGCTCGGCTGTCTGACACGAGATACATGTCTGGTGCCGCCATGCAAAGCTCTGGGTGCTTTAAGATGTGGAGGGGTCGGGTGGTCGGGACGGGACGGGATGAGATGAGGGGGGGACTTGGGGGGCGGGTTGGGTTTTGATGCAGCGCAGGTGCCAAGTCCCTCCTCAGCTGTCATTGAAAGAAAGCACTGGGCAATTTGCAGACAGGTCGCTAACATCTATTTTTAAGAATTCCCAACCACTTTTTTTTCTCAGAGTAGATATGGGAAAGTGTATGCATCAGAGAGAGGCGGTGTAGGGGGATCCATAGAGGACATGCATAATATGCAGAGGTCATGCTGTGAGAACACTGTGCGAACGTTCCAGAAGCACTGAAGCATAGCCCCGGGAGAGGGAGATAAATGATTTGTTGACTTATTCATACGGTGGTCTGAGGGATGCAAGGTAGTTATCTTCTCATGCCATATTGCCACAGCTGCATGTCTTTTGCTACGTACATGGCGGGAGGAAAAAGACAGCACCAAAGATTTAACACTTTCAAATATTTACGGTAGCAGTACAATTGGCCTGAATCCTTGCAAGCAAATATTATTTAAAGCTTTGAGTTTTTTAAAAAACAAAGTGTGCAATTTGACTGATTGTAGAGGAGAAGTTCCTTTCAGACATTTTGGATTAAAGGAACATTTGCAAATCCATGTCTTGTGCTTTTTCATCTTCATTTTTGTCTGTACATAAGGTATGACTGTTGTAACACATTGTAATCATTTCAATTATATTAGGGCCATCAGACAATCCTCTCACTCAGTCTGAGTTATCTCTGATGTTGCAGAGAATCGTGTCTATGTTCTGCAGAATGACAAGAGGACCATTTTGCTTTATGATGTCATCTGACGCTTTTTGAGTGTGGCTAATGCATTACTGTAAATGGATTCTGACTCTTCAAAGTCTCCTTTGAAGTAGACACTGAAGCAGACATCACAGACGGCACGTCAGGAGAGATTAACAGTGGCGAAGTTACCTTGACACGGCGCTCCCTGCGTACTGTCCCTCTGCGCTGCACGGCAATCACGGCATTGTCATCCCTGAATTGCTTGTTGAGCTGCACAAACAAACAGGGACAATATTGTTTTGCAAAGATAAACACAGACATCCGCCACAATGTTTGGGGATTACGCTGCAACACCCTCCACAACATTGCCAGCCGTTCAAGTAAGGCTCTCGCTGTTGTGTAAATGACACTGTTAATTAAACCACAAGGCCACAGCTGTAAACTTACTTCAGAGGGTCAACAGTCAATAAGACAATAAGTGATGTTTGTCAGCGTAAATTGTGTTAGCATGTTTCAAAGAGCGTGGCTTGATGAGGCCTGTGATCTGCCAGGCTTAGGCTACCTGTAGCCTGGCTTTGCTAGAGTATGGTAAACCGCGCAGCTGTGAAAGGACCATTGTCTCACTAATGATACAAATGGAAGCCTAATCCTCTTACGTCGAATGTTGCTTCCATCATGTTTAGATCTACTGGGAAATCACAACACCATGAATCAGATGTCATGCGATGAGATAGGTTCACAAGCCAGTTGATGTACTGTAGGTCTAGTATGAATGAATGTAAATGAAGATTGATAGGCTGTGTGCAGTACTTGTAATCATGCCTGTAATCATATAAATGCACAATGGAGGTGTTACATACTGTCCCATATTTCATTATTTCATGTGCTAAGTGACACAGTCTCTCTGTCAGATCATTATTTATCATTTAATTGATGGTGTTGTTTAATGAGACCAACTCATTTGCATGCAGAGCGCAGTCAAGAATGTAATGCCACCACCAGGGCTTACAGTGCTTACAGCTTTTGTCTGGCTCAGGACAAAAATCATCTGAAATCCCCCCCAAACAAAACAACAATGTAATGAGGACCCAATTCTGGGCCCTCCTTCTCTCCCTGGGCCGAAGACCACTCACCTGTTTCCCCCCCCTTTGCCCGTGGGCCTGGGCACCACCACATTGCTGGCTAGGGTAGTTGTTTGCCTATCTATCTCAGCCACCACCGGCTCCAGCTGACAGGGAGGTCAGGCCGCCGGGGATTATGGGAGAGGTCAGATGTCAGGGACACACACAGTAAACTGCGGTGGTGGTGATATTAGGTTGTGTCTTAACCTACATTGCCTTGGGGTGTAGGATTCTATGGCGTGTTATGCTTTACGCCACAAGCATGTCGGAATACTACTACTGACCTTATCCCCGGCCGGCCTGGGGGAAGGTATGCTTTTGAGGATGGAAATAAAACCAGGATTGAGTTGTGTGTGCTGCACTACTGCGCTTGTCAATGGTAAGTATGGCCTTGGTTTTCAATCACTTTGTCATGTTTTTTCACATTAAGACTTTTTTGACAAAAAATGTTTACCTGTATCTAAAAATCCTTTTGTAGAATCAGCCGTTTTTCTTGTATTGTAATGTTTTGAATTTTGTATAACAGATCGTTTTTTGTCCTTTCATTAATGCACATTCCAAACAAGTCATGGCATCGAAAGACACACATCGACATCTAACTCTTTCAGCCTGTTTTGTTTTGAACGTCATCGTTATCATGACAAAAGACCTGAGGTTGTATCCATAACAACCATAATCAGGAGAAGGAGGAGAAGAGGAGGCTTCAGGCCTGCTTGTTGGCTTTGCTTGCTGTCCACCTGTTCCATCAAAACCATTATGTGGACCCGCTGCTGTTGACCTCTGGCAGGGGCGTGTGCTGTGGTCGCCGGCTCGTGTTGCAAAAAAAAAAAAAACCCTCCTCTATCTCCCATGCCGATCACCAGGGTTGCCAGATGACACTGATTTCCAGCCCAAAATGTGCTCAAAATCCGCCTGGAAGCACTAAATCCCACCCAACTTGAACTAAATTCTATTGATTTCTATGGCCAAAAATGTGCAAAAAACCCCGCCCAAATGCCCTTTTGGCCCATTTTTACCCGCAGATGGCCTTCCTAAGCAGCCCAACTGGGCGGGAAACCACCCAATCTGGCAACACTGCTGATCACCTTCTTTCCTCTCATCCACCCCTTCTATCCATACACCCCGTCCGATGCGTTGTAAACGTTGTGACGTTGAGGAGGTCGCTCAGCTGTCATGTCAAGCTGTAGCATATAAACAGCTGAGTAAACCCCCTCCACCACCACCCAAAATACCTCTGATCCCCTGGACGACCTCTCGTCTTGGGTCACCCTGATCTGACATTCGGGAAACGATGGGAGATGAGGTCAAGACTGAAACATGTGCGGAGAACTTCTGCCATGTGGCCTGTGTTTTTCAGAGGAGAGCGATTGGTCTTTCTTTCAATATTGTTGGTATTGATCTATAACCACTTGCAAAAGTAAGCTTATTATCGACAAATGTTCCCATCATTGAATATTGGACATCGGACATTTGCACTGTGCGTGTGCATGTGTGTGTGTGTGAGGGAGGGAGAGAGAGAGCACTTTCTCATGAACCCCGGACCTTCTTGGCAGCCATTAAACCGAGGTTTTTTCCAGAGAAAAGAAGTCATCATTGTAAAAATGACCAATTTCGCTCCCATAACGTAGCTAACGCTGCTTCTTTTTCACCTTGTAGAACCTCTGTTTAAATGTAGGAGCAACAGAACTTGATGACAAAATATTTGGCTTATAATACAGTAGTACTCACTCTTACCAATGCTATAGCACTTATCATTCTAGTTGTACTTAGAGAAAAATGAGTTATTGACAAAAATGTCAACTTTTGGTTATGCTGTCAAGTTTTTTTTGGTGTATTAATTTATTTGTAGCGTCTGGCCTTTTATTTTTTTTTACCAGACTTGGTGTGTATTTCACGGAGGAGAATTGTGGGTCACCAGACAGGGGTCAATTATCTGTTTCGACACATCTGAGCATTCCTTTTCTCCTCTTCGCCAACGTCTCCTTATGATGTCTTTCTACTGCAAGATTGGTGTCACCAGTTGACTGCAGGCGAAATTGGAAGAAAAGAAAAAAAATCAGTCGCCACATAAAACAGCGGTCCAGAAACTTGCCATCCCTTTTGTGGGCAAGCCAGCTGAGGAGCTTGTCATTCTTCTCCTCATATCAGTTTAAAGAAGAAAGAAAGAAGAAGAAAGACACAGCTGAGCGGCCTTTCTGTCGATGCTGAGTAGGCGAGGAGGACGAAGCGCCAAAGAAAAAAATAATGAAAAATGAGACTAGAGTTAAAAAAGAAGCACCCACACAAGAGAAACGAGACACCACCGTCACAATGGGTAGTTAGCTGAGAGGGCCCAGATCATTACCTGGGGGTAGGACTCTGGTCAACAGAGCAGATGGGGCGTTGGGGGAAGTGTCGCTGGAGGCACCCCGGGTTAGAAAAGAAGACAACCAGCAGCCAGTGGAGAGGGAAACCACATGAAGGGGGGTGTCGCGAGTGCTGCCTTTTTGACACACGTCTTTTTCGCCGGGTTTAGTCCCCAGCCACTGTCTGTCTGCCTTTTGGAGTGCGATCCAGTTTCAAGCCGCCCTTTCTGAAGTCTAAAACCACTACTGTACAGTATAGTACTCATAGCGGTTACGTGGGCTGGGCCTTACATGATAAAGGACAATAATCACTGTAATGCATGGTTGGACAGGTGGGTGGGGAAAGCCCATTGATGCCCATGTGTCTTCGCTTTTTTTTGCAGGTGGTATAAAAAAAAGTGTGACACAAGGATGATCAAATGGCCACACGCCTGCCGCTTTGTCTTGTGCTGTCGTGCTGCAAGCCCTGATGGGCCTTGTGTCGGAGAAGGAAAGAGATAAAGAGAAAGACAGAGAAAGAGAACAAGAAATGGAGAGAAAATGCAGGAGGAAAGAGATGGAGAGAAAGGAAGGTGGGAGGGAGGGAGGGAGGGGGATGATAAGGAGAGAGAGAGAGAGAGAGAGAGAGAGAGAGAGAGAGAGAGAGAGAGAGAGAGAGAGAGAGAGAGAGAGAGAGAGAGAGAGAGAGAGAGAGAGAGAGAGAGAGAGAGAGAGAGAGAGAGAGAGAGAGAGAGAGAGAGAGAGAGAGAGAAGAAAAACATACAGAGGGAAAGAAATGGAGAGATGGGAAGGTAGGAGAGAGGAGGATTGATATGAAGATTTGGTGAAGGAGAGATGGAGAGAGAGAAAGAGGAAGGTAGGTAAGGGGGGGAAGAGAGAGAATGGAAGGAGGAAGAGACAGGGTAATAAGGGGATGGATGGGGCTGAGAGACTTTCTCTCTTTGATGAGAGAGGGAGAGAAAGAGAGAGGGGTTGGTTAAGTAAGGAGGGGAACATGAAGAGGAGAAGAGAGAGACAGAGAAGGGAAGAGAGGGGGATGATGAAGGGAGAGACAGAGCGAGACAGAGAGAGAGAGGCAGCTTAGTGTTTCAAGTGACATGATTTGTGCTGGAGGTGGCCGGGTTTCAGGAGGCTGTGCGGACCAGGAGATCTGGCCATGATTCATCGAGATGTTCACTTTCATCTCGTTTCATAATGGCCAGTGACAGCAGAGGCTACTGAATGATGACTGAAGGTGATATGCTAAATTAGTCCCCATAAAAATGAGTTATACGACATTGGTTGTGTCAATGAGTGGGATTATCTAAATCATAAATGCACTATAGCAATAAAGAAAAAATGAATTGGCCTGTAATATATTGCGGCATATGGATGGTCCTTTAAGGAGGTTATACTCCCATAGTTCAAGTATATTTAGAGCCTGCCATTTTTGAGGGAGATCTAGATTTTTTATTTTGTATTTTTTGGCCTGTAGTCATACGAGTCATATGCACATGACACAAAGTCATATGCTTCAAACACGGCACAAAGACTCTTTAAAATGATTGAATACTTTTATATTGGTCAATACAATGTACACTGCATGTACCTGACAAGGACGAGACATTTTCATTAATATTCCGATGTCAGCAGGTTAAATGCTATAGCGAGCATGTGCAAGGATCATCTCAAGGTGCTTCAACATAAATGCAAATACGGCCTCTGTATGTACTTCTCATGTACAGTAGTTGCCATACTGCCCTTTTGTCATGAGTTGAACATGTCACATAGCACAAGATATTTTGTAAAACTTTGTAAAATTACATAGGATCCTTCCTCTGGATCCATCACACCATACCAATTGTCAGCCACTCACTGTAAAGTAACAGGTGCACATAGGCAGGCCAGTAAACCTTTTCTTAAGTTTTGGTTGAGCCGAACAAATGTGCTCTGAATTCAGAGTGACCTGTCCCTTCCCTTTCCAAGTGAGCAGTCATCATAATATCTACATGGCACTACCAGTTGGGGGGTGTACAACATGCCTGGTCTGGTAATCTGACATACAGGATCATTCTTGGTGGGCCGACAGTCCTCAGGGGCCCAATGCTGTCCCCTGTGCTGGTTTGTTGTCACAAAAATGCTCAGGCCATTTTTGGGTCCCCGTCCAGTGCTGGTGAACACTCCTCTCACCTTGCAGTGTCCACCCCCACCGTCACAGCGTTGGTATTATGATGAGTGACATCTCTAGGGGGCAGTGTTCAGCAGGAGCAGGATTTGTGTGGGCATGGCTCCCCATGTGGATAACGCGTGCCAGATGTGCTGTCAAACTCAGCTACCCTGGTCAATGTTGCCAGACTGGGCGGTTTCCCGCCCAATTGGGCTGCTTAGGATGAAACGGTGGTAAGAACGGTTAAAAAGGGCAGGGCAGGTTTTTTTTCCGTCAAATTTGTGGCCATAGAAATCAATAGAATTTAGTTCAAATTGGGTGGGATTTAGTGATTCTAGGCAGGTTTTGAGCATTTTTGGGGCTGGAAATCATCAGTCTCATCTGGCAATCCCGACCCTGGCCTGCCACAGACCCTCATGGCCCCCCGCCCCAAACACTGTCATCTGATCACAGCAGAGGCCAAGGCACCAGCAATTATAAGTTAAAAGCTTTGAGACGCTGCATTTTAATCTCTTTTTTAGTGCCGGCGTATGTTTACTGCACCGTAACTTGACTCGGGCACCCCACACACACTGGTTTCCTCCTCGCACACCACCTGGTGAGCAGAGTTACAAGCTGAAGAATATTGACTTTGTCACAAAAGCAGCACCGAACCAAAATTCAGGTCATGGGTGTGATCCCACGTGTTCTGGGTTCCTTTTTCAGGGCTGAGGGTGAAAGTGACAGCGACAGACAAAGATGGACAGATAGATTAAGTCAGATCGACAGACAGAGAGCAAATATATGTAGATCAACAAAAACTGAAAAGCATTCAGGAATTTGAGGTCGATCCATCTCTCTTTTTTTGTCAATGTAGCAATTGTAGTAATACAACTGTAGTAATAATTGTAGTGATGTTCATTGTAATGTTTCCCCCCCAATGTATACTAAGTGCACAACATGAAGGGCTAAATCAAGAGGTCCATTCAGGTTTTGTCATCTGGTGCATTGACGGGAGACAGACAGGCAATCTCAACTGGAGAGAAGACACCGGTGCAGCACAGATAACTCTTTTCTTCCTTTAATCAAGTGCACAAGAGTTGTTTCAGGAGTTTTTTTAAATGTCACTGGCTATGTTTACATGACTTACATGATTAATAATTCAGAATTAAATTGTTCCGTGGAGTTCCCTTTGATCTTTCATTTAATTCCCGAATTGTGAAGCGTTTACATGACGTTTTCAAAGCGGAATTAAGCTTCATTCAGAATTAGAGGGAGTTCATTCGGAATTGAATGCCCCATGAAAACGTAGCCATTGTCAAAAAAGGCAACCAAATTGTGTTTGGAGTGCAATGTACTGTTGTATGTTGTGCATTTGATTAAAAGAAGAAAATAACTGCATCTGTGCTGCTCCGGTGTCTTCTCTCCTGTCAAGTATCTAAACAGGGCTCTTCACTCAGGGAATTTCACATATTTTCTCCACTACTCACCTCACCTGTCAGTTACTCATCACCAGCTGAACATATTTGTGTTGCACTTGTTACTCAGACGATAGTCATCCCCACTTACTACAGGGATTAGACCTCTCACTGATGTCCCCTTGGGCTGAAAATAGCTTTCGTTTCTGAAGACACCTGATCTTGTTTTAGGTTTCTAAGCGACTGTGTGGTACAGCCCATTTTGTGAGGTGTAGAGTAGAGTGGAGTAGCATTTATTAATCCCTGAGGAAAATTTAAGTGTCTAGCAGCATCCATAAATACACATTACACAAGTCATTATACACATTATTGCCAAACCTATTAAACATACCTTATAGCGCACGTTTACATACTGTACATTTAGCCATATGAAGAACACACACACACAGGGGGAAAAAACAGACGCAGGTTGTCATAACTTCATGACCACTGACTGGCAGTCCAAGATGCACACTGCGACAGCCAGCATAACATCTCTGTAGGTCGAATAAAGGAGGAGCGAAACATACTTGATCGAACCTGCACGTCCACACACACACACACACACACACACACACACACACACACACACACACACACACACACACACACACACACACACACACACACACACACACACACACACACACACACACACACAGTGGGTGTCATGTCTATATAGGCAAGCACAATGTTTGTGCTATTAAGGTTCTCTATCAAGTTTTTCTCATGTTTTGACCACACGATGGCACTATAATTCATACAATCTAACACGACATGAATTGTTTAGATACAACAGAACATATACCAGGATATATTTCCTTTTTTACTCAAATGTGTGTGTCTGTCAATGAATCACTGAGTCTGTCTCTCTCTTTCTGTCTCTGGGGTGGAAAAGAATGCCTGTAGTATGGCTTTGGGTGTCTTGTTGTTTTGAGGGCGTGCATTGAGAAGACCTGGCTGTTCTTTTTAAATAGAAATAGTGTCCATGACCCCCTGAGTTCATGTTTGTGTCAGAGGTTACAAACATGAACCTAAGGGTCGAGCTCAGGATCATTGTTTGGGGAGCCTACGCCTTAACGGAATGTGTTTGAGGCGCCTGAGGCCAGCCAGTGCAAAAGGTTCCAGAACTTTAAAATTTGCCATTGTCGAACTAGTTTGTGTTATTTGAGACAGTGCCCCCCGAAATTCCACTTCCTGGAATAACCCAAAGCTTAATAGTCGCGGATCAGATGTTCACCAACAAAGTCAAGAGATTCTAGTGCACAGCTAAATTCCACCCTTGGTGCAATGTTGTGATGATCCAAACTCACCACAAGGGGCCTCCCTTCTCCATGCTGCAAATTTCACACAAGGATGACTACTACTGATGGGAAACCTTTGTTCAGACATTTCTGTATGGAATACATCATTCTTATTTTCAAGATAGTTGGAGTCCTCTCTCTGGGCAGATGTTTCAGGTTTTTTTTTTCTTTTTTGGATTTTTGAAGAACTCTGGATGAAATATTCACTTAACATAGATGGCTAGTTTGTATCGATTTACATCTATCTATTTCAGAATATATATTCCGTCTATTTCAGGTCACATCCATGTTTGTACTAAATCAACAAAAAACAAATAAATCACTGTCTTGCATGTAATTTGTGACTTAAATGCACTTCCTTTGTCTTTTCCTTACTTATCTCTCTGACTGCAAATCCCCTTTTACTTTTACTGTCTTGCCTTGGCCTGAGGCTGTTCTCATATCCGGGAAGAAAGAATGAACGAATGAATGAAAAAAAATGGAGTCTGGCTGCTGCTGCGGATGTAGGGGAAGATCCTGTGATTCACTGAATTAAAAGCAGCAGTAAAAACCAGGTCAGCCAAGTAAATGATTTTAAGGGAGGCCTGCACACGGGGCGCCTTTCTCAAAATGGCCGCCCAGAGATTCTGAGAATCCCGTAAATGTGTATTGATTAGGACAGCAGGGGATCTGATAAGGAGTGCAGCAGGCGGCGGTGATGGGAAACCGAAACAAGCGGAGCACCCGTGGTGGTGCGTCAGTTGCGGAACTATTGCACAGGCCCCGGGGCAAAACACTGATAGGGCCCCTCACACAGCTTGCCATGGTCACAATAGGGCCCCCATTACCAATACAGGACGGCCCTGGGTCCAGGGGCATATGCCCTGCTTGCCCCTCCTACAGCTCCGCCCGCCCCTGTGGTGCGCTGTGGATCCTGGGGCTTCCACTGTACATCACAGTGGTAGTAATAAGAACAGGTCACGATTCTGTTCTGTGTGGACTCTCTTCCTGGAATGAAGTGTGTGTGTGAGAGAGAGAGAGAGAGAGAGAGAGAGAGAGAGAGAGAGAGAGAGAGAGAGGAGAGAGGAGAGAGAGAGAGAGAGAGAGAGAGAGAGAGAGAGAGAGAGAGAGAGAGAGAGAGAGAGAGAGAGAGAGAGAGAGAGAGAGAGAGAGAGAAAAAGAAAAAGAGAGAGTGTGTGGCTGTGTGTGTGTGAGAGAGTGTGTGTGGCTGTGTTTGTGTGTGTGTGTGTTTGTACGCATGTGCGTGTGTGTGTGTGTTTTCTCCTCAGAAGAAGCAGGAAATACTGTCAATGACCTTGGGATTTGATGAGATTCAAACCCTGCTGAGATAGATGAAGCCGGCCGCACAATTTCCTCAGAGAGAACAATTTTCTGAACAATGGGGGACCGAAGTATGCATGTTCATCGACGAGACACACAGAGGTCACATTTCTTCATACACACAAGGGCAGCTCGTCTTTCCCTGAAAATTAACAAATGCATAAACCATTGATTTTTATTTAAAAAAAAATAACATGTTACTGTTACACCATGCAGTTCTATGTACATGTTTCACATGTGCCCATGTTTAAATTATTAATTAGGTGGGGTGAGGGGGAAATATGACAATGTGGTATTGTATAGGCCATGTTGGTGGTGGGGGCCCTTTCAGTCTTTTGCCCTGGGGTCTTCCTGTGTGTAATTGTATGCGATGTATGATTACTACAAACAATGTTAAACCAAGTCCCAAAATGGCCTGTGTCTTTGGTCCCTGCGAGGTATTTCTGACATGTAAAATTAATAGCCGGCGAAAATAATTCTGCATTATTAGTGTGTCTTCTGGTCATTCATCAAAGGATAATCCTACTCAACTTGCTCTCTCAGGTAGGCTATACTGTAGGCCTATATTGAGGACTATCTGTCAGTCAGATGTTGCATTTCTGCCTCTCTGAATAGTAGTCTAGAGCAGTGGTTTTCAAAGTGGGGGCCACGAGGGGATGCTAGGGGGGCCGTGGCAGGTTGGCAGGAAAATATTGCGAAATTAACTCAATAATTTCATAAATTAAATAACTTATTAGACAAAATAAGCTAAACAATCCCAGTGCAATAATTTTTCTCTTTACAATGTTTATATATGTATTATGCTTTCTGTAGTAGCCTACTTGATTGGGTTTAGGAATGCACCAACTTCATTGAGTTGTGAAACCGGGTGCACAAAAATATAGTGTGGCATGACTCATATCAGGGGGGCCTTGGTTGGAATCTACCGGTATATGGGGGGCCTCGTGGTAAAGTTTGGGAACTCCTGGTCTAGAGTTTGTGTCTAGTTCTTCTGGCCTTCTGCTCTACAGACATCCACCTGTCAGGAAGATTACACACTGCCAAGCAGAGAAGCATCTGAAGTGAAGCATGTGGTCTATTCACCCATCCACTAAACTTTCTGTCTTGTCAATAAGACTGACTTTTAGCCTTATGTGTGTGGTTTTAATTTCACCTGTCCTTCAAAGCGAGAGTATACCACTTTCAAATATTCACATTTGGAAAGCATAGGCCATGGAGGCAACTTGAAAGTGTCATTCTAAGTTCAAATAAAACAGAATACCGCCTATGGTAAACACCTTTTTGTCACCTGTTTATTATGTTGTGTCTATTTGACATGTTTTGTCTATACTCATGGTTGTTTTAGAGAACGTTTTTCAACAAGGGATGAAAGGAGACATAATTGATGAATAATTGTGTTGTTGAAAGTGTTGAGGACTGTTTGGAACCCGTGCGCATGCATTTGCCCAGTCTCTTCCAAAGTCCTCTTCGTGTTTCCCACGCGCACAGAAGAAGGTAAACTGAATTTAGCGTTGAACGAACTCCAACTAGAAGGATTACTGTGGGCACTTCATCTTCTTAGCGCCTCGACGTCCTGAATCCGGCGTCAGGTAATTAATTTACGCAAGTTTTTTCCCGTCTTCTGTGTGGGTACCATGGCTCTTTTAGTAGTTATGTGAAAGAGGGGCGAATTAACCAGCCCGTGACAAATCGGCGCTTCTCCTTGTGTGTTTGCAAATCCGTTTATTTTGCTCCCTCCCTTCAAGCAAGGAGAGGGGAAACTCGATGTGGGACGCTGCACCAGCTGCAACGGCTCTCCAAAAGTCTCTCCTCTCTCTTTTCGCCGCGTCTCTATCAGGAGAGAGACACACTTTGGAGTACTCTTCACAAAAGCCGTTACACAGTTTCATGCAGAGAAGTTAAGTGATGGCTTTTTCGCCGCGCAAAGCAACTGTCATCCTGATGCTTGTGCTCATGGTCGGATTTTCTGCCTCACTCAGGCGAACTGCAGAGAACGGTTTGGGTAAGTGGAACCAAAAGGCTATGAAGTAGCCAAGCTAACGCTCAGAAGTCAGAACTGCTTTTTCCCCATACAGGTGACATTGTGTAAACTTTTAATTGTTGGTACATTTATTTTGAAATGAAAGAAAGTTGTATTATGAATGATAAAGGATATTCTTGTTGCTATATTGTATATGCATCTGG
>NC_085868.1:15425832-15513332 GCF_034702125.1 Engraulis encrasicolus | reverse complement strand
GTGCTCCCGCTGGTGCTGCCTCGGCAGGGTGTGTCTGGGGTCTGGGTTCTGGGGCAGGTGAGGTGAGGGGGGCATGTGGGGCATTTTGGGGATGTCTGGGGGCTATGCTGAGGTCTCATTGTTAACTCTGTCGCCCACTCACTTATTGCCATTGAATGGAAGTGTGTGTGTGTTAGCGTGCATGTGTGTTTGTTTGCGTGTGTGTGTGTGTGTGTGAGTGTGAGAGAGAGAGAGAGAGAGAGAGAGAGAGAGAGAGAGAGAGAGAGAGAGAGAGAGAGAGAGAGAGAGAGAGAGAGAGAGAGAGAGAGACTGTGCCACTGAGTCCCAGCATTAGTCTGCATCCCTCACACTCCTCCACTGATGTTGCTAGTTCATGTTTTTTTTCCCACGTCTCCCTGCGACAGCCCTGGGGCCGTGGCTGCTGAGCTATGGAGATGGCGCGGCGCTCAAAGCATGTCCAATCTCTCTGTGGGTCTGTCCCCTTGTTTTTCTGGGGGAATCGTGCAATACATTAAGACTGGCAGGGTCGCATGGAAATGAACGTGAAGGCAACGTTGCTGAAGTACAGTGCTGCTGCTTATGAGACCAGACAAAAGGGGTGTGGGGGAAGAAAAATAATCTGTCGCAATAATGGCGGAGCCACAATGCCATCATGAAGAGCAGACTGTGGTAGATGAGATGAATAGAGCTGCCTTCATGAGGACTGGGAGTGACTTGAATGTCCTACTCAATGAATTCAATGTCTCACTTAGCGTCTGTTTGTCTGTCTGCCTGTCTGCCTCTTTGTTTCTGTCTGTCTGGTCAACCGATTTTTTACTGTTTGTTCATCTGTTTTTCTCTATTTGTCTGTCTGATTGTCTGTTTCATCGTCTGTCTGCATGCCTTGTTCAACGATTCGTTGAGGATCTTTCTGTCTGTCTGCCTCTTTGCTTCTGTCTGTTCTGTCCATTCATCTGTCTGTATGTTTGTTAACAGCATTTCTTTTTGTCTGTATGTATGTACTGTATGAATGTACTATATATCGTATGTAGGTGGTTGACGTGATGCCTTGTTTTTTCGTAACATTGGTTAAAAACCTACAAAACTTTCATTCTTCTTTCAAAAAACAAATGTCAATGAAAGAGGATGTGGTACATTATGTTTCATATTAGTCTTAGATGAGAAGAAACATTTTTGTTAAGATTTATGTAAAGGTTTATATGTCAAATATCCTGCGGTGTGACTAACATTAATGAAACCTGGAATATAATATATATAGAAATTAACCAACAACATTTTGAATAATGTATGAAGCATTTGGCATGATTGCATAAATATAAACTTAATATTAAGATATGTGAATGTGAAAACAACTCAAGACAGTAATATTAACTACAAGTTCAATTTCGTAACACAAATTGCGTCCTGTGGGGTGACATGTATGTCAATGTTTGTGAACGGGTAGCTGCAAGGCCAACTACAAGGGTCTTAAAGACTGGCTCCAAACCAGTCAGTACTGTGGAGTGCTTTGGAAGTTTAAGGTGACTATTAACCTCTTAATATGTCTTCATATTGCAATGTTTCTCTCACACAATGCTTAGGTTCATTTTATGGTGTCCTGTGGTGTGACTGCTCTTATAGAAGGGAAAAAAGTTTTTTTTATAAATGAAAACACATATTAAGATTAAACACAATATCATTATCAAGTTTGCATGAGCTCAGATGTCAGTCATGTATACAAAAGGATTAAAATGGCCATAATGCAGTGAATTCCCTGTGGTGTGACTTCATTTTCCTGCGATGTGACATGCCTATGAAATGTGTTGATGCAGTACACATTTTCCCAAAAATGGCAAAAATTAGGCGAAATTCCACGGGCCACTTAGTGCTTTATTTTTTTTCATTTTTTTCCATCTTTTCCATAATTTTTTTCAGGAATTGGAATAACTTTTTTTTATTGTGTTACGCCCTTAAACGTCAACCACTCATGTATGTATGTATGTAGGCCTATGTATGTATGTATGTATGTATGTATGTATGTATGTATGTATGTATGTATGTATGTATGTATGTATGTATGCATGTATGTATGTATGTATGTATGTATGTAGGCTATGTAGGCTATGTATGTATGTATGTATGTATGTATGTATGTATGTATGTATGTATGTATGTATGTATGTACAGTCCCAGGAAAAAGTTTGTACACCCTTTGACATTTCTTACCTTTCTGTCAAAATTGGTCATAAAACATGGTCTGATCTTCCCGAAAATCACAAGAAGGAACAACCAGAGTCTGCTTTAACTAATTCAACCCAAACATTTACAAGTTTTCATATTTTCATTGGCCATAAGATGTAAATATTCACAGGACAGCAAGGCATAAGTAAGTACACCCTTGCATTCAATAGGTTTTAACCCTAAGTTAGTCGCAATAAATTCAACCAGATGTTTCCTCTAGTTGCAGATGAGATTAACAAAACAATCTGGATGTATCTGGTCTCCCTCTTCTTTAGAAAACTGCCTCTCGTCAGCAAGGTTTGTGGGATGTCTGGAGTGCATAGCTTTCTTGACCTCATGCCATATAATCTCAATTGTTTTTTATCAGGGCTTTGACTGGGCTATTCCAGAATGTGTGTTTCATTATTATGAAGCCATTCTAAAGTCGATTTGCTTCTAAAGTATGGGTTGTTGTCACATTTCAGGGCCCATACTCTTGTGTGCATCAACTGTGTGACAGACTTCCTCACGTTTTTATCTGTAAAATATCACAATAAACTTCTAAGTTCATTGTTCCACTGATAATAGCAAACTGAAAAGGGCCTGAGGCAGCAAGGTAGCCACATATAATGATGCTCCCGCCACCATACTCAAAGGTGGAGATGATGTTTTGGTGAAGGTGTGGTTCTCCAGTTCTCCTCCAAACATGACATTGTGTGTTCCCCTGAACAATTCAACTTTGGTTTCAACGTTGGTCAACAGAATATTTTGCAGTAATTCTATGAAGCATATAAATGCTTTTTCGCAAACCTCAAAGGTGCAGCAATATTTTTTTGGACAGAAACCCCATTAATTCTAGATTGGCAGAATGAATCCCATTTTTAGCTTTTCTTGGTTACATCTCCTCTTCTGAGTATGGTGGCGGGCAGCCCCGCCGACAGGGGGGGACTAAAGGGCTTTTTGTCCCGGGCCCTGGGAATTCTGGAATAGAGGGGGGCCCATAACTGGGCCCCCATGACGTTGGGCTCAATTATGATATGTTCACTTCAAAATGTGTTGTTTTTTAGGGTAGAAAGGTGCTTTATTTGCATTCAAACAATTACTTATAGATGTTTGTCTTCATTGCCCTTGAAAAAACGGCCAATAACCCCCTATCACCCCTATTCCAAAATGGATTTGTCTTTTTAGAAAAAAAGACGACAGCATTCGATAAGTGGTCAGTGTGCGCGAGCCATTTAGTAAACATGCACAAGTCAGGAGCGCAGAAAAGAAGGAAAAACGAAAAAGAGAGGAAGAAGCCAAAAGGTTGAGGGGTTCTCTGGCTAAATATTTCAGGAAAGACTGGAATGATGTAGCAGGCACCAGTAAAAGCAGCTGTGCAGCAGATCCAGGTAAGACACGGCAAACTTTTTCCAGCCCCGTCGTCAAGTAGGCTAGCCTATCATTGGCACAGGAGGCAGTGAGCAAGTCACACGGGATTCAGTATCAGAGAGACAGGGGGTATCGAATAATTTGATTACCGCAACGGCTTAATAACAATGTGTTTCATGCGCCTATGTAATTGACAGGGGCGGAGTGGCCCACCTTTTCCCACCGGGAGAATTTTCCCCTTGGCGGCCCTCTTTTTAAAAAAAAAACAAAAAAAAAACAAACAAACAAAGCGAACAACATGGTTTCCTAACCAAAAAGACAAAAGCCACAAAATCTGCAGTCGTACTACATGTGGACATTAGTGTTGTCAAAATATCAACCTGAAGTGGAGAATTGTAGCCTACACCTTGATGAAATGCACATCCATTGGTGTAGTCTACGTAAAACGCAGGTACGCACCCATTTCAAAATTTCAGGGATTACAGTATACCCACTTAAAATTGATTGATCCATTATTTACAATAGCACAAATATATACAGTAGACTATACACACATCAAAAAATGCTCAAATATACAGTATACCCACTTCAAAAAGTAGACTACACCACTGGAGCCATCATAACAGTCCAAAGCATCCATAGGCCTACTAGGTTAGGCTACATCACGCTACTGTTCCATGCAAATGTGCACTCCACTGTCATTTTGACAGTTTGAAATTGAAATATCGTTTAAGGAAGACAGGATGAGCATGGGCACAAAGTTTTGAGTGTGGGGATTTTTAGAAGAGTAGGCTTACAAAATATAGTATAATAGCTTACAAAAAGTCTGTCTACATTGTGCAATAAACCCACCATGCAGAAAATAAGCCAAACCTAATAGCTACTTCAAACCACAACCATAAGTCAACAAAATGTATAACCAAACGCCTACCTTAAAACGCTGTCTTCGTCGCAGCAAATGTCTTTGTTTCTTGCAATCACTCTACTTTAATCCACAGCTTAGGCTACACACCCAGCACTGGTCACATCAGAATCTTGTGTGGTAATTATTTTGTTCCATTTCTTCAGACATAGGCTACATCCTAAATGTACCACATATAAATATATGTATGATAATAATATTATTTCGACTATAAGGAGATATACTGACGGTCTAAAAAATCAAAACAAAACCCATTGCTTCTGTTAGGCGCAGTTCTCTTCCTTACCACTTGGTGGAGTCTGTTCGTAACCCAAGTCAATAACCACAGAGCAAGTGAATGGACTGGAAAGACTGTAAACTGTAACAGTCGTGTGGAAATCGGAAAATAAATCATAATTTATTAATATTTCCATCCTTTGGTAACCAATATACATATCACAGGTTCTTCAAATACTGAAAACAAAACTGTGTTACTAAGATCTTGTAAACTTCCGCGATCTACGGTGTATGAAAATTATCAGTAGAGAAGGGGTGTGGCCAATTTACTGTTTGACACCATCAGTGAGGTATTGCCGTCTGGTATGCGGTATAAATACTGGCTAGTCTGCAATATTAAAATACAGGGAAGTGGAGAGTGGGAAGTCAGTGCCAATAAGTTCAATGTCAAAATGTATGGGCCGGTTAAGAACGCAGTGCGGCTGCATTATTACATTTCACGGCCGCGGCCCACCGGGACAAGTCCCCGATCTCCCGACGGCCACTCCGCGCCTGGTAATTGAATCTATGAATATGCACATTACTCTGCAATTATGTGTCCAAATCAAAAGTTTCAGGCAGGCACGCGCACGCCAATCAGGCTGAATTGATATGAGAATCATCCCCGGTCAGCTGAATTACAGCCAGTGTAACTCGACTCTGGTTTAAACTTATTTGGTTTAAAATAAGCCAGTGGCATGTCAACGTGTGAAATTGACATTTAGATAGCCTAGAATTGAATGTAACGAATGGGTTATAACGGTGTCGTTTTGGGGTAACCTGTAACTTTCGGTTCTGATTGCGGTGAACTTGACTCTCGCAAGATGAATGTGCCCCGCCTTCCCCTCTCTGGAAGTTCAGCGGACATATACGCGTCCTTGACATGATTCCCCTTGGTCAAGTGAAAATGGTCGATGTGATGAAAAATGTGCTATTCATGAGCTTAAGTAATACAACAGCGTGGATTTTATTGTGATAGCATTTTGAAAACCATAACTCCACTCAGTCCATATCCGTAAGGTTGTAAATAAGTTTTTGTTTATGTAGTGGGCGAGACCGTTACAGGAAGTAGTTCGACTACGCCACCCCCGGGGGTGGAGCCCCCGGAGGAAATTAATTAGGGGTAGTTACAGATACCCCGGACCAACACACAATGTACCCGCACAATAGATTACCAGGCAAACACAGGTTCGTGCACAATGGAGGCAGAGACAGTGGTGACAATTAATAATTCAAATCTTTATTATTATTTTCAGTATAAAAATATGTATTCTCACTCTTTGCAATAAATATAAAAAGTTACTCACAATTCGTAAAGTGCAGGGGTGGGCGTGCTGCCACCACACCCGCGGATCTATAAACACCTGCCCCAAAGTATGTTCACGTTAACAGTAAAGTGCGGGGGTGGGCGTGCTGCCACCACACCCGCGGATCTGTAAACACCTGCCCCAAAGTATGTTCACTAATTCACAATAGACAACACACCTGGTAGGCCTAGGGCCTTAGAACCCACACTCAGGTTGTCATACTTTGCCACTAGGGGCTGGCACGGCTAACACAATAGGGCGAATGGCACACCTCAGGATTAACAAAAGAAAAAGTAAAGAAATAGTTCACAACAAACAGAAATAATCCACGGCAAACAGAAACAACAAGAAATCATAGCAAACCATGCAAAATAAATCAAAATCCAATTAACACATGCAGTTAAATAAGAAATTAGATAATTGAATGAAATAATGAAAAAAAAGGAAATTAGGCACAGCAAACGAAAGAAAACGAAAATCAAAACATGAGGTAAACCAACCCCAGAGGCTCAGCTCAGTGCAGTCCCCTAGGTATCCCCACACACACTCACACGCACCAACGTACAATTTCCCGAGGCCGGAGCAGCAGCCGAGATACGGGTTCCCGGCTTCCAGAGGCACCACACAACCGGGGCTAAAAGTCGCCGCTCGTGCACCTAAACGCGTGGTGTGTCTGACCACGGCCACTCGGATACAACCTGCAAGGGAGGAGGAGAGCGTTAGCCAAGCTAGCAGGACACCCACTATGACACGATTCTGCTGCCGAGAGGTTACCTTACCCGGAGATGAGGGTGCACCGATGCGCGATTCTCACAGTCGGAGTGCCAATACAGAGGTACACGGCCGAGGCGCCGGTAGCGACCACACGCTGAAACCATAATAATGGCCGTCGTTAGCAACCATGGTACGAAAACAAACAGTCAGGGCTGGGTAAAGGCACAAGCTAACCCACTATAATACATACCGGCGTGCAGGAGACGGGAAATGCGCAAGGTAACCGTTGGTATTGTCCACCGAAGTCCTTGCCAGTGGAGAAGCAAGAGATCACTCTAGCCAAGTAAGAGACGCCAAGTTGGAATCACAACCTATAGAACAGCAGACGCGAAGTTAGCCACTAGCTGCTGGCTAGCACATAAACAGCGACAAGAAATGGTCCACATACTCACGAGGACAAGAAATGGTCCACATCTCCTAGATCTGAACTGGACACCGCACTCCTCTCGACATTAGGCTATCCGTTATAAATGGGCTTGTCATCCCGACGTGGTGTGTTTTGGAGCTGCACAAGGGAATTACAGTACGTGGTTGTGGTTGGGCGTTAGACTATTTTGTGTAGGGACCGTCAGGGATGAGGAGGGGTGGGGGGCTTTTTTGGTGTTGGGAGGGGGGGCCCATTGAGAAAATTTTGTCCCGGGCCCAGCCAAAGCTGTCAGCGGCCCTGGTGGCGGGAGCATCATTATATGCGGCTACCTTGCTGCCTCAGGCCCTTGACAGTTTGCTATTATCAGTGGAACAATGAACTCAAGTTTATTGTGATATTTTACAGAAAGAAAACGTGAGGAAGTCTGTCACACAGTTGATGCACACACGAGTATGGGTCCCGAAATGTGACAACAACCCATACTTTAGAAGCAAATCGACTTTAGAATGGCTTCATAATAATGAAATACAGATTCTGAAATAGCCCAGTCAAAGCCCTGACAAAAAACAATTGAGATTATATGGCATGAAGTCAAGAAAGCTATGCACTCCAGACATCCCACAAACCTTGCTGACGAGAGGCAGTTCTCTAAAGAAGAAGGAGACAAGATACAAACAGATTGTTTTGTTAATCTGTTCTGCAACTACAGGACAAGTCTGGTTGATGATATTGCAACTAACTGAGGGTTAAAACCTACTTAATGCAAGGGTGTACTTACTTATGCCCTGCTCTCCTGTGAATGTTATGGCCTTATGACCAATAAAAATATGATAACATATAAATGTTTGGGTGGAATTAATTAAAGCAGACTCTGATTGTTCCTTCTTGAGATTTCCGGGAAGATCAGACCATGTTTTATGATCAATTTTGACAGAAATGTAAGAAAATTCAAAGGGTGTACAAACTTTTTCCTGGGACTGTATGTATGTATGTATGTATGTATGCATGCACTATATACTGTATGCTTACTGTATCTCTTTTTGTCTGCCTGTTTGGTCTGCCTGTGTGTGTTTTGTTAGGTGTTCCTAACAGAAGTAAAAATCAGCAGTCCTGTGGGAGAACCTGTTGCACACAATGTTCCAGTCAACACAGACACCTTAAAAGGGGTAAGGAGCTCCTCATATCAACTGCTTTTATGTGTTAAAAGAGACCTTCTGTGGTTGTCCATGTTGTCCCTTTACAGTAGCTGTTTTTTACATAACCTGCAAAGCCACTGAAGCTCCAAGTGCTATACATACCAGTCAGGGTTAGCTGCCTGTGAGTGCTCTACTAAAATCCCATGGTTTTCCCTCCTCATTCTTATTGTATGATGTTATATCACCTCATTACTGTGTGAAAAGTACATTATGGTATTCAATTGCATTTTGGAAATTACATAGCTGTTATTTGGAGTTAAATGGACACTTTTATTATCCATCTGCTCGAGAAGGACGATGTTGCTGCTTTCATATCAGAACAACCATCTGACTCCGAACTGGCTATAGTGATGTGATCCATTGATGTGAATCCCATTTCCTTGGTGGTTACATAATGTTGATACATTTCTCCCACTTTTTAGGTACCGTGGGACGGGCTTGCTGAATTTGTAAGTAAACCCTTATGACTGTGTTGAATATTCATTCACAAAACGTGCCCAATGTAGTTTGGGCCAGTACACTTGTGCCAATGTTAAACAATACATCAACTTGACATCACAAAAACCGAATTACACTTTATGATAACAAATGATGTGTGATTCATGTTCCGGACATGTTATTTCGTTCTTATGCCATACATGCCACCTTTCCATAAACCACGTCAACGAAAGTGGAACCAACAATGCAATGTGATTACAGTGAAGTGATTATGATTTCACTTCATGTGTTCTCTGTATCTACATGTCAGAGTATGGAGGTGGCCAATCTGAAGAACGATACCCAGTACCATGTGACCTTATTGGCCTATGGGTGGGCAGGAGAGGGGCGGCCCAGCATGCCAAGGGATATTACTCCAGCCTCTCACGGTAAGAGGAACATACACAAACCACCACGTCAAACGTTGTGCTGATGTGTGCACTCCATTGAGGAAACCAAATAAATGGAGGATGTAAGTGCCCATGTCAGTTCAACCTACTTTGTTAAATAACTGTGTGTGTGCCATGGACAGTATTTTGCAGTACTTAACTTTTTTTTCAATCATTACTTTATTTTTCTTTCCGTTGTGTGTGATTGATGGAAGTGTTTATTATTGGATTTTTACAAGTTAAAATAATTGTTAATGCTTCACTGACCTTTCTTCATCTTGAGCTTATTTGAAGTCGTACACCCATTTATTGGAGTTGTAATTTCCTGGCACCATTGCAGCAGGTTTTATATTACTGTATATTAGCTCACTATATTATACAAGGCTGGATATTAAGTACAGAATAGCCAGAAAAGGCAACTCTGGATCGTCTTGGCCCATGGTTTGAAACCACACTAAAACATATGAAAAAGCATGAGCTTCTCTTGGTACAGTATTTTTATATGAGATAATGTCACTTCCAACCTTTACGTAGGAACCGAAGGTGAAAACGTTTTTCCTCAGCTGTGATATTACTTTATTGCGTTATTGTTGGAGGCAATGTACTGTATGTCACTGAGTGCGTTGCAATATGCGACCTTGCCTAATCCACTTGCCTCCTCCACTTGCTTCTCTCCTCGTACCAGGAAGTAATATGTCATGATGACATCACTGACAACAGCATTATATTTCAGTATCTTGCAAAAGCTCAATTGTAGAGTCTTTTTCTCATTTGCAATTGGGATGGTGAATGAAAAACAGTCCCTCAAAAGCTGGGAAACTTTATCGTTTTCTCCACGGAGGAGGGGCCAGGAGGCGGGACGAGGAGACAAGCGCAACTGGAGGAGGCAAGGTCGCATATTGCAGCGCACTCACTGGTCTGTGTTTTCTTCACTGTCTCCTCTTGCCACAGAGAGATGCCTCAGACCATCGCCCCCCTCAGCCCCGGATGTGGTAGCAGCATCTCACACTGAAATCGTGCTGTCATGGAAACGGGGTGCAAGTGATGGGGCGTCACCTGTTCAGCACTTCCTGGTTTCCTATACTAGGTAAAAAAAACATGTTGATCGTCACTTACAGTGAAAAGAAGGGAAATTAGTCCATAGGCACGCAACATTTTACAGTCATGTATTTTTATGACGTGATAGGTGATAGGAGAGGAAGGTACAGTAGCAAAAAAAAACCGTGACCCTGAACACTACTACCTCACCACCACACACACATGCAAACAAACTAATTTATACATACCGACTCAGACACGCACAGAGACACACAGAGAGGGAGAGGTACTTACTCATACTCATTTGACATACACTAAATTTCACATAAACATACCCCTTCAGTTTTAAAACCTGAAAATGTTAATTTTCCAGTTCAGTAAACATTGCCTGCTGCTATATCGAGTATGCGTGTTGGCTTTTGGTTTAACCCTCATTGTATTTAGAAACAACCGCTCTCTCTGGAGCTACAGTAGAAAGCGTCGAGTAACTAAGAACAGAATGTGGAATTTGGCAACGTTCAAAAAACTATACAAACATTGGCACGGCCCCTTCCGAATAAATGAATGTCGTCTGTTAACTAGAATCGTGGCTCGCGTCCAACTAAGGGAAAATGTATACTTCCTGCTGCCTCTTTTATTATCTGAAAAGGGCCGAAAGGATAAATAGCCATGCCCCACTCCAACCAAAAGGGAGACTCAATTGTTGGGTATTTTTCCTTGATGCTGTTTGGAGATTTTAAGTACAGCTTGCAGAGGACGATGTTTACATCATGAAGGTTGGAGTTGGCCTTGTCTGTTTAAACACGTTGTAAAATGCTAACTTAAAACAGTTCACTAGGAAGTGTCTGGTGTTAGGAAACACCTTACCGTCTCTCAGGTATCAAAAGAGCGAAAGGAAAATGATGAAAGCCAAAAGAAAATGGGAAGAGAAGAAAGTTAAAGCCGCTGAGGAGATGGATGTTTATTTGGAATAGTCATTGCCGCAGACTTGCCAACTTGAATGTATTTCTCATAGAGACCGCAAATTCAGAGTTGCATGCACTCAGAGCTGGACTGGGACGAGAAATCAGACCGGGCATTTTCGGCCAAGCCCGGTCCACCAGTTATTGAGAGTGACAATGAAGCCTGTGACAATATTTTTAGCCATCATTATGAACTATTTTGACCACAACAGGCAAGATTAACATCTAAATCTGACTCTGACAGGTCAGCTGTAGCAGCATAACAACTGATACTACTGCATTGAGGGAAGGGCCAGGCCAAAATCACCAACAGTCCACCGGGCAAATGCCCTGTACGCCTTATGTCCAATCCACATATGCATGCACTCTTCACTTTTGTACAGAACAGGTTCACAACACACACACACACACACACACACACACACACACACACACACACACACACACACACACACACACACACACACACACACACACACACACACACACACACACACACACACACACACACACACACACACACACACACACGTTGGATAACCATTGAGTTTGTCCAGTTTTGTTCTTCATCACAACTGACAAGTCTCTTACAGACAGACAGGCAGGGCAGGCAGGCAGGAGTGCAGTGTGCCGCTTATGCGCCTGTATCCCATTTCGACGAAAAAGTATCAAAGCATGGGGCATAGCTTGAATGCTTCCGCGGTGAATCACGGCTCTCAATGAAGTCTAAGGATATCCAGCGTAGAGAGAGGCCCCCATCTTGTGCCGTTGCTTAGAAAGCGCCCCCTTGCATAGATGCCCCGAAGAGATGGGACCACACACTCGGATCAGACAAGATGTTTGTCAGTTTTGCAAAAAAGACGACCATTGTCGGCTGAATGGTCAGCTGCTGAATGGGTGCGACCCCTGAAGACATTTAAATTTAGATTTCAGAGGAAGAGGAAGGGGGGTGTAAAGAGGCGCCCGTGCTGTCACCGCAACAGGGTTCGTGTGGGCATATTCAGCAGCCGTGTAGAAGGGGAGGGTTAGTAGTGGCACACACATCTCATTAAAGTGGATTCTTTCACTCCCACACACTGACAGTTGCATTCACGGATGTCTAGAGGCATTGAGATATTCTTCTTTGCACTGGTGTGCTGAGCTTGTGATGGTGATGTGTTTGATGTGATTTCTGTTTGTGTACGGCAGGGTGTTGCTGTCATTATGCGCTCCTGGACATTAATGTATTCATCGGAGACACACATTTTCTTATAATTTTCTCACATTTCTACACATTTTCTTATAGGTTTAGGGTTAGGCTTGGGAAAGTGGGTTGCGGCCTTAAAAGTAACCAAATAACGCACACCAGTGGACTGTCGTAATAATCGCTGAGAAGACTTTACTGCTATGGTATTACACCACTATGACACTACACAGGACCTTTAGTAATGCATTCTGACTTCATCATTGGCATTCTGGAAACAGCACATTGATGCATGGGGCCATGTCTTAAGAGTTGAAGCTTAGCTGCAACTTAATAGTGTTAGAGCGTACACATAGCTGCAAGTAATAGTGTTAGAGCGTACACGTAGCTGCAAGTAATAGTGTTAGAGGCTCTTGCAGACGTCTCTTGATTGTTTTTACATACACATCTTATCATGCAATATGATATATACATACAAAGTATTACATTGTGCCATTTCTTTTGTATAGCTTGTCCTAATGTATAGTGTGAAGGAAGGTGCATGTAGTGTTACAGAGGACTCAAGATTGTGAACGCTGCCTGCGTACCTCCAGCTTGTAACCACAGGGTAGAACAGTGAGCCACGTTCTGAAAGGTTCTGGACAAACATGGCAATTACAAAGTCAGATTTGCTCCAGAAAGGAATCAGCAAAGAGTTTTATAAGCTAAACAAATGGTGTGTGTGTGAGGGGACGAGCCGGCCTAGGCTGTGCTAGGACATGCATGGCTGAGAGTAGACCAAAGACGACAAACAACTGACTGTGACCTTACAAAAAGCACAAAAACAAGGCACCTCCCAAAGCCGCCTCTCGCAGGGGGAAAAAATGTGTCAGAAAAAAAAGTTCCCAAAGGGATTTGTATGTGGGGCCACCCATCTCCGAAGCTACGCATTCCGTCGAAAATATGTCTCGCTCTCCCACTGGAGGCTGCAAGATTAGATAACCTTTATTTTAGGCCTACCGCTGCATTTTAAATCTATGCCTGTATTGCCTACTCAAAAATGTAAGTTTGTGTTTCTAGAAAAAAGTAGGTATCTTTTTCATATACTGTATTTGTGTTAGGTATGTGATAGGTTTGTGAGTGCCATGGAAGAGTTACAAATGTCATCATGATTAGCCATGTGTATGTACAGTACTGTTTGAACATAATTTGGTTAAATGTGCAAACCTATGCTTTTTCATGTTGATGATATGAACAAGAGAGTAAGCATTCATCATAATTGTGAGTTTATCATGATTTGATTTACTTACTTGTAAACTGATGATTAAATTAAATTGATGATTTAAATTGATGATACAAATATGTCTGCAAGCACGCATGATGAATGTGTGTTTATGATCATGCTATGATTAACACTGCAAGCCTCTGCTTTATGAAATGAAAAGAAGAGATTAAGCATGTGCAGAATAGATCTGGGCCCTGAGTGAATAATGTGAAGGACAGGGAAGTCCATATAAATCCCCCTCTCAGAGGAAAATGTAGATCCTGGGTAGGTTCAACTTACACATGATGTCATCTCGCCCATGCTTATGTCTCCTCTGCCATCTGTGCATTTGGGACAGATTGTAATATAAGACGTCCATCCATTTAAATAGACCTTTGTAAAATGTAAAACCTTCTGTTGGAGGATGTGGCGTTTTGTTTTGTTTAATACAAGTGAGTTTAGATGAATTGAGCCCTAAGATTAAGAAGTCCTTTTGTTTAGATAACATGTCCCTCATCTCACCCACGCTTATGTCTGCTCTCCAATGTCTACTTTTAGCACAGTTAATAGTCATTTTGTGTTAAAACATGTGTTTGAACATTTTTTTAGAAGAAATAAAGTACGTTCCTGGTTTAGATGCATCAAATTCTTAGATGAAGCACAGCAAATGTTAGTACTATTTCAACACTTAGGGGATTTTAAATCTGACTGTGAGTTGAATTAACACAACTTTTTTTCCTGTATTAACACTCTCTGTCTGAGTCTTGTGATTTAAAGTGATTCTCATGCTTTCCCGCCCTAGACCGGATGTGGATGCGGAGTGGACCTCTCTCCGTGTGCCTGTGCCCACCACCTCCATGGCCCTCCGAGGCCTGAGTCCCGACACACTCTACCAATTCATGGTGCAGGCTGTCAATGCTAACGGCGCTAGCCCCCCAAGCTCCACCAATGGCATTTGGACTCTCAGTGAGTAACCTAGCCATGCTGTATGACGACTAACCACACCATGCTCATATAAAGCCTGGAGAGGGCATTTAAAAAGTAACGAGGCAGCTAGGGCTGGATGATGCGTGTCTGTGGATTCATTTAACAGTGAACTTCTGGTCTCCCCCGCACGGTAGATATTGCTCACTTCAAAGTCTACACTGAATTGTTTTACCATGCCACAGAGCCCAGGCTTTCCCAGGCTTATTTAGGAGTGCCAGTAGGAAAATGGTCTGTTACTATGTAAGCATATCAGTGCTACTCTAGTAGAATATAATATTTATTCAGACTAGATGGAGGTGGAGATATTTGCCATTCATGAAAGCGGATACTCTTTTCTTTCTTTCTTTCTTTCTTTCTTTCTTTCTTTCTTTCTTTCTTTCTTTCTTTCTTTCTTTCTTTCTTTCTTTCTTTCTTTCTTTCTTTCTTTCTTTCTTGCTTCCTTCAATTCATTCCTTATTTCTTTCTGTCCATCTTTCTTTTTGTCCATCTGTCGTTCTTTCTTATCTGCCTGTTCTTCTCTCCTCTCTGTTATTTCCTGTCCTGAATACCTCCATCTTCATTCTGCATATTTTTCATTCCATTGTATGCCAAGTGTGGAAATGTGGTTGGGATGTGAGCTGTATATGTGTTGGCATCCTCCGACGTTCAGATGCTGTCTTCCGATATGGCATCTGTGATTTTTCCATTTTTCAAGGACTTCAAAAAAGTCACCCAAAGTCCAAACACTACAGCATGTGCAACATTGAGACTTTGACCATTTCATTGAATGTGTGACTAACACATCTCTCTCTCTCTCTCTCTCTCTCTCTCTCTCTCTCTCTCTCTCTCTCTCTCTCTCTCTCTCTCTCTCTCTCTCTCTCTCTCTCTCTCTCTCTCTGCAGGTATTCAAGATGCAGGCAGTGGAGCAATCAGTAAACAGCGTCAAACTCATCCCTTTGCCAGTGACGAGGCAGCTGCTGTTTACTCTGATTACAGCGGGAACACTCAGGATGTAAGACAGCCTACTAAACACCACACACCTACCTTACAGTACCTTGGCAGATGGGAACATTTAAGCTGAGGAGGACCATTCAGAAGAGCTCAATTCCTGTGTTTTCTCTTCGCTAACACACTCAAAAGGAGTGGTGGTGCTTGCATTTTTTTGTTTCCATGCACTCAAAACGAGTGGTGTGATCATCAGTAGTACTTCCTGACTGAACATAGCAATCATTCATATCCATTACGAGTGCTTGCTTTTGTCTATCCTAGCAACAATCTCAATTCCATCAGGTGTTTGTTTTGTATCCATATATTTTTTCTCTCAACAGCTCTTTTCAAGTAAAATGCAAGATCTCAGAACACCTCAGCTCGGTTCAGGAGTCTCACAGACGGGCCCCAGCAGCTGGAGCTTTGCCCCACCGGCTGCTATATCAGCCTCCCTGCTGGATGCCCCATCCTCTTCCTCCTCCTCCTCCTCGTCCTCCTCGTCCTTACCCTCGTCCTCTAGTACCACCCTGGTCCCTGTGCTGCCCCCCGCTGCCGCTGCGCCCATGACACTGTGGAGGGGTTCCCTGAGGGGGGTGCACGACCTGCCCTGCGAGGAGACCGTGTGCCCGCAGGACACCATCTGCGTGGATGACCATGCCAGCGGAGGTTCCCGATGCCAGTGCGTCCTGGGCAGAGGAGGGGAGTCCTGCTCTGAGAGTGAGTGCATAATACACCGTACCACATGGACATTATTGGCCAGGAGCACCCACGTATGATTCTGGCCCGACACTAACCCGTCTCTCTCTTTCGCAACCATTTCCTGTCTTCTTTGGACTGTCCTGTATACAAGCCCCCCCCCAATCAATTTTACACACATTACACTTTTATTTCAATACACGTACAAAGTGACTTATGTAGGTACATGGTATGGAGTGCCGAAGTCTGATGGACTGATTAAACCTATTTTCCAATCCACATTATTGCACAAAAAATAAGATAAATGGTCTTTCCGGCCAAACATCAATGGTCTTCCAGCACCAATCCAAATATTAATAATAATAAATTCCCTGCTATCATAGGATGTGAAATCCAGAGCACATGTTAAACGGAATCAGGATTTAGCTTGACTCGCTCCATTCACTTCCATTCAAAATTTTAGCAAGTTGTGGCATGTCAGCCATGTATGAGGGTGTAAAGGACCACCCACATTATTGGGCAGGATTCATCCACTCACTTACCATTAGGTGACAACTGCCCATTTAGATGGATGGATGGATGGATGGATGGATGGATGGATGGATGGATGGATGGATGGATGGATGGATGGATGGATAAGTAGACACATCAATGGGTGGGTAAAGGATGGGAGGGTAAAGGATGGGTGGATGGGTGGTCACAAGTTTGGAAATTTCAGAAAAATGTTGATGACTGGTGTCACGCACACAAAGTTAGGCTTTCATCTAGAAGAAGGAAAGCATGTAAAACTGAGTGGCAGACAGGCGGTAGATTTAACTAGGCGGTAGATTTAAATTACATGAGCAGTGATGTAACCCTTCTATTATTGCATTACATTATGTCACACATTGTACTGTAGTATTTAGCTTCCAGGCAAAGTGATTCTCCAGTGAAGAGCAATACCCAAGCCTCTGTCCATCTGTTTTTTGCCTGTTGTTTGCTCTGTTGTTGTTGCATTACATACATCAGAGTTGTACAAAATTCTGAATTGAATTGAGAATGAGAATCCCATTCCATTCTTGAATTTCAGTATGAATTTGAATTGAAGTTCAAAACGGTAATATCCTGTAGGGGTGGAGTCAATTCAAATTTGTGCTTTGCATGTGTACATGAGGGCTAGCTCAAAGGGTATGAAATAGAAATCGGATTGGACCTTAATCTTTTATCTTTTATTTAGTGCAAACGCAAAAAGACTGAACATTTCAGTGTTACTACATCTTACTCCGAGTCCACTATTTAGGATTCTCTCGCCACATACCTTGTCATGTTAAACCTCAACTAGCATGCACTGCAGGGTAGATTTAGAGACGTTTAGACTACCAGAGTGCCCGGGGCAATCACCTGTCACACACCACGCTTCAGTTTTTATCACCAAGAGGTCCTGACCTTCGTGAGTCATGTAAGAAGTTGTGTTTTGTAAGGCGAACATGGAAGTATGGGAAAGGAAGAGAGTGAGGGGGTGAAATAAGTGTGTGTGTGAGTGTGTGTGCGTGCGTGTGCATATGTGTGCATGTTGCTGTGTGTGTGTTTGAGCGTGTGTGCGCGCATATGCATGTGTGTGTGTTTGTGTGTCTGGGAGGGGATGCTTTGGCAGGATTGTCACATGCAAGATGCTGTGACGGCCTGGCTCTCTGAAGAGCACCACCGCTCTCACGGTAGGGACACACAGGAGGCGAAGCAAGCGAAGCGAAGAGAGGCAAAATCCAACCGTCATCAGGTCGTCGCGGCAAATCAAATGAAATGGAACAGTTATGTTGTTGATTTGATTTGGCCGCGGCAGGCAAATTCGCTCCTTTGCATAACATTAAACCTTCTTTAATAATTTCGCTTCGCTTCACTCCTGTTCGCTTGCTTTCGCTTGCCATTGCTTGCCTTCGCCTCTCTCATAGGAATGAATGGCAAAGTTCGCAAATTCGCGTGTATGTGTCCCTACCGTCAGGGTGTGCTCTGGGGCAGTGTTTCCCAACCTTTTTTTGTCTCCCGTACCCCCTAAGCCTCTTAGTTGTGCCATGAGTACCACCTAATTCATGTTCTATATCGCTTTCTCTGTTCTGATGTGACCGTTCCATACATTTGTTATAATAATACAAATTTCCAAGTACCCCCTGCAGTGTGCTCGCGTACCCCTAGTGGTACAAGTACCCCTGGTTGGGAAACACTGCTCTGGGGAATCGACCACCCGCGCGCACCGCAACATCTGCGTAGGAGGAGAGCCGGCCCGGGACACATGTCCTGACCTCCTGACTAGAATGCCGAGAAATGCCCTCACAAGACAGGAACAGAGCAGGGAACTTGGCAGGCAGACAGACAGAGGTTCATGACTAAGAAGGTCTCTCCTGCCATAGACTTTCACATCAACTCAGTCTGTGTCATGTCTCCGTGTGTACTGTACCACACATTTAATTTTGCCTAGCACTCTGTGTGCACATCAAATGCAGCAATTTGGCACTGGGGGATTTTTTTGGCTTTTGTGCCTTAGGAAAGGATAGAGCAAGAGGGACAGGAAATTAGTTGGGAGAGTGATTTGGGGAAGGAATGGCAAATGACCTGGGCAGGAATAGATTAGGCCTTTAGGCTACGGTAGGGTCAGCACTGTGTGATTTTGAGTTCAGCACCCTGGTTTTTATACAGCCATGTACTGTATATATTGTGGTTCCCGAACTGGGCAGTGGGTAGTGGTTCTCAAACTTTCTCTGCTGCGGCGCCCTGTTTAAAATAAAATAAATACATTTAATGAAACATAAAATTGAATATGGTTACCAAACAATCTTTGGAATGGTTACAATACATAGGCTACATTATATTATATGAAAGCTTATCGTTTTATGCACACAGTCCCTTCTGGCCGGGACTCGCCTGCAGTACCTGCCTGACTCTCTCAGTAGGGGAATCACTGCAGTAGGCGGTCTGGGAGTGGTGTCCTAACTAGGGCTGGGTAAAATAATCAATTTAATCGATAATCGATCAATACCATTTAAAATTCACATAGTCGATTCACAGGGCACAAAATCGATTTTTTTGGTTCTTTTTCTTTTTGTTATTTTTGTTTAATTTAGGTCTATGGAAAATACCCAGTAGGTATTAGTCAATTAGGCCTAGGCCTACTTATTACAAATTAGCAATCTGTTAACATTGTCAAGCCACAGCCCATTTTTATATAAAAATAGGCAACAGCACTTTTTGGGGGAAATCCTGGCACCAAGAAGGGAAAGGATTGAATCGATTCGGAATGAATCGAAACGAATCGATACAGGAACATGGCTGCGATACCCAGCCCTAGTCCTGACCTCCAGAGTGGTGAGAGTATCCTTTTGCGGGCAGAGAGAGGTCAATGACTAAGAAGGCATCACCCGCCAGAGTCTCTGGCTATCCACTCTCTGTGTCACAGGGTGCGTGTGCAAGTGTTTGAGTAACATTTGCCTTTGCCCTTGGATGACCTTGGCTCTTTAGAGAGTGGAGAAGCCTTTTTTTAAAAGTGAAAAACAGTAACAAACAGAACCACGTGTAACTACAAGAAACTACTGCCACACATTGAGAATATAGACGTACGTACATAGACTACATTGAGAGAGAGAACCAGGGAGAAGCTGGCAGACTGACTATGAGGGAGGGAATGAACATAACAGGAACAGATGACACAGACTACATGTGCTGTGTTCAGTTTGTGGAATGATTTTCCAGGCCTTACTGTGAAACTATAGTCTATTATTCTAATCGCAATGAGTTATTTGAAACCAAAGCATATGGTTATGCTTCACCTGCTTTTTCAAAGTGATTATTGTACGTAGGTGTGTTCAATTTGAAAGCTATAAAAACCTGATGGTTTCTACACTACGTATATTCTATTTCCAGATATTATTTCAAAGTGGATGTGCATTGCATTGCATTGCAGGTTTCAGTGGTTGTTGTCCACAAACTAAGATTTTCAGCAGGCCTCTCTGGGTCGGTGCTTGTATTTCATGGCAAAAGACTGTAGTGTAAATCCTGGACAACCTACTTGGCCGTTCAACCGGGATGATAATCACTATCCCGCACGGTCTCTAAATAAACCTTTTGTCCACAGTCCTGGATGCTCTCCTAAAGTACATGTCCACAGAGTGTGTAAGCTCCAGTCTAAATGAACCTTTGTTCGCTGCCCTGGTGCTGCGAATGGGAAACAATCCTAGTGGATCAGATCCAGCGATGAACAGTCCCAGATGCTGTAACTCAACTGTTTACTCTTTGCTTCAACAGAAGGGAAGGGCAGTCGTGTGATTGGCTGTCAAACCCAAATATCACCACCCTCTCGCCAGAATCACAAACTACGCCTTTAATCAGAAGCCTAGTAGCCCACTGTAGGTCTCTTTTAAACCTTAAAGAGATACGATGGAACATTCACCGTTTCCTCTTGTGTCTCTCCAACTAAATGGATGCTTTGAACTAAAAATTACCCTCTCACCAGAATCACACACTACGCCTTAAATCAGACGCTCAGTATCCCACAGTAGGTTTGAGGCTTTTCAACACTGCATCACTGCATCTCTATAAAACTTAGAGATACTCTGTAATGTTTAGTATTTTACCCCCAAATACGTTTCCTTGTGTGTCTCCAACTAAATGGATGCTCTAAACCAGGGGTGTCAAACTCGAATTGACCGAGGGCCAAAATCAAAATCTGGGATGAAGATGCGGGCCGAATTCATTTAAAATACACTACTATTATGCAACAGTAGACTTAAAGCAAGGCAAATAACACATTCCCATCATACTATCGGATACTTCTAGTGCTAGTATGTGCTTACATTCTGGACCCACTCATAATTACTGTGATGCACGAAATTTTACCTTCAAGTCATATTTTTTCTACATAAATGGTGTATGTGGGCCAATTGTAATACACATTTGAGATGATTTCGAAGGCCGAATAAAATGGCTCCGCGGGCCAAATTTGGCCCCCGGGCCTGAGTTTCACATCAACTGCTCTAAACTAAACCACCCTCTCACCAGAATCACGCACTACACCTTTAATCAGGAGCCTTGTAGCCCCACAGTAGGTTGAGGCTGTTCAATACTTTATGGCTATGCCTCTTCAAACCTTAAAGAGATACTGTACAACATTTAGTATTTCCTCCTCTGTCTCCAACTAAATGGATGTTTTTGGAACTAAATCACACTTTCGTCAAAGTCATAAACTGTGACTTGAATCAGCAGTCTAGTAGCCCACAGAATATTTTTTCAATACTGCATCTCTTTAAAACTTAGTGATACTCTGTAATTTTTCCCCCAATTGAGTTTCCTCTTTGTATCGCCAATTAAAGCAGTGACTCCCAACTAGGGGTACAGGTTTTGTATTTACTAGGGGTATGCAAGCCCACTACACGGGGTACGTGGACAAATATTACTAACAAATGTAGTAGAGAATATCACATTTGGGTAGAAGAAGAGATAAAGAGAAATGGACGAGGGCATACTCATGGGGCCTCATTTATCAAGCGTTCTTAGGCACAGATCTGTGCGTAAAGCGTGCGTGCGATCATTCCTGAGCAAAGTGTGGGATTTATGAACATGTACTTGAACGTAGAAATGTGCCTAAATCTACGCACACCTCAGACCATGCGTGCGAGTGGAAGAAACACGAAATTGCAAATAATATTGACCGTGCAAGCTATAGTTTGCTTTGAATGACAATGTATGACAGTGTGCTATTTTACAGTGTTTTCGTTCATGTGTGTCTCCTTCTTTTACTTATTTTGAAACACGGTCCTCCTCCTGTCGAGAGCACCTCCACAGAAATGGTTCTATCTCCGCACTTCCCGCCAGCGCTTCGACTGGCCCGTGTGTCCGCGTGTATTCGTGTGTGTCCGAACAGGGTGGCGCCTTCGAATTAACATGGCATTTGAATATATTTTAATACCATATACGGTTACTTGGAGGCGTTTCGGGATGCTAATTACCCCGAATGCGCGCGTGCACAGTGATTTGGAAGGTGTGGGATTTATCATGCAGACGTGTGCGTAGGAGCAGCCAACGCACGTTTGATAAATCCCGATTTTTCTGTACTTGCGAACATTCTAAATTTCACTCCTAAGACACAATTTAGAAGACATTCTACGAACTGATGATAAATGAGGCCCATGGTATGACTAAAAAAAGGCTTAGAGGGTACACAAGACTTAAATGTTTGGGAAGCACTGAACTGAAGGGACGCTGTGTGAACTACAGCAAATGGATTGTTTTCCACATGTAGGCCAAAGTTGGTTTGTGGATACTCATCCTTATATATCTATAGTTTAAAGTTCAGAGATGGGCAACCGAGAGGAGTTTTTTTTGCCTCAAAGGAGCTTCCCCTTGTGTTTTTGAGTAAATGGAGACACTTGTGAGAATGGATGGACTGTGACTTCCTCTCACCTCCATGCATGCTTTTCGGCTCATCTGATCACTGGGGCAACTGGGTGCAGTGGAGAATCTTCATTCACTTGATAACTTATTGGATTCACTGACTAGTGAGGACCATTAACTTGAAAAAGTTGCATTGTGGTCCTTTAGCAAGGGTTGCATGAAGTGATTGTGGTTCTTTTCCAAAGTCTTTCCGAAAAGTCTACTCTACTCAGACAGTTCCACAACTAATGTTGTCAATATTTGAAGAGTTCAGATGCAAAACCCCCGAAGTGCTTTTTCAGAAAATAATCTTTATTCATTTTTATTTAATACAAACCTTACAAAATTGCATATGTTTTATTTTATTTATGTAATGCAATTATTTATATGTATTATCAAGTACATGAATGTAAAACCAAACCAACAACGGGGTTCTGTAAAAATATAAAAGTGCAGGTCTTCAGATATGGAGTTAGGGGGTTTTGCATCTGAACTCTTCATTTCCTTCCCCCCAGCCGTGGCGTCTCATTTCCCAAGGCTCTATGGCTACTCCTACATGGCCTTCAGTCCTCTGAAGAACTCCTTCCACACCTTTGATATCACACTGGACTTAAAGGTATGTTTCGTAATGGTATTACTGAGAAAAGACAGACAGTTATCTCTTATGCTGCTAAAGTTATCTATTGTGTTATATAACTTGTAACAATTATAGTGTGGTGACGTGTGTGTGCATGTGCGTATGTGTGTCTGTGTGTGTCTGTGTGCGTGTGTGTATGTGTGTGTGTGTGTGTGTGTGTATGTGCTGCTTTGTGCCTTTTCCAAGCATGTTTGTGTGTATATAGTAACATGTTGCACTACTACAGGTATGTAGCCTAGTACTACAGTATGCCTATTTTGTTGTTGTCTTCACAGGCAGACAGTGAGGACGGCCTCCTGTTCTACTGTGGTGAGGGGGAACATGGACACGGGGACTTCGCCTCTCTAGCTCTCATCCGAGGAAAGCTCCACTTCAGGTATCTCCCGCCATACTGCACTACTGGTATTTTCTCTGGAGGTGTTTTCAGGCATACTTGAGCCCTCTGAATCGTAAGCTGGTTCCCAATTCCAGACAGGCAGTAACTACAATAAAACATGGGTAATGGGTAAATTAACCATGTTTTTTCGTGGCAATGACGTCATATTGGTTTTGGCTCGCCTGCTGTTTTGGTATGACTGCGGGCCAACCAAGCTCTTTGGCTCCTCATGTAACTGTGGGAACTGGGTGTGGAATCCACAGTAACTCTGAAAACTTGCTTGTGTGTCAATTTCTTCACATGTACTAGGACGGTGGTTTTTAAAGTGGGGGCCGGGGACCCCTGGGGCTCCGCGAAGGGGTGCTAGGGGGGCCGCGGCAGGTTGGAAGTATAACAAATAATTGTAATCATTAATTAATGTACACCAAAAAAGCAAACTAATGAACTAAACATTATTTCCATTAGTAGAGAAATGCATTAAGAATAATCTATTTCATCTCTGAATTCTGTATTTTATAAATCCCAATGGGGCACTGACACACAGACCGAGACTTATGCTTGTGAAAGAGTGCAGAAAAAGAATAGTGTGGCACGCATGGCCCGTGTCAGGGGGGCCTTGGCTGAAATCTATTAGTACATGGGGGCCCTCGTCATGGTAAAGTTTGGGATCCCCTGTACTAGGACACACAAAGGAATCAAAATTGCGTAACCCATCAAGCCGTCCATAGTACTGTACGTACGTACATGCACATACATACTGTACACGGAATATGACAAGGGTGGGGGTGGGGGGTTGGTTAATTACCGTAAGACCTGGAAGAAGAAAGACAGAGATGCAGAGGAAGAACATTGCATGTGGTAAAAATGGAGCAGAATGTTAGCCTGGTAAAACAGCGCCACCCGCTAAACGCCAAAGTTTTTCAGCTAGCGAGTGGTTTCACATTTAGGCTGGTTTATCAGGCTAGCAGAATGTTGGAAAAGGACAAAACAAGAACACGATACAGTACAACATGACATAACTTTCATAACTTTCAATAGACAATGGAAGTGTGTGTGTGCGTGCGTGTGCGTGTGTGTGTGTGTGTGTGTGTGTGTGTGTGTGTGTGTGTGTGTGTGTGTGTGTGTGTGTGTGTGTGTGTGTGTGTGTGTGTGTGTGTGTGTGTGTGTGTGTGTGTATGTCTATGTCTGCATTGTGTAACTGTTGTGTTGTGTGTGTGCAGGTATAACTGTGGCACGGGAGCAGCTTATCTGGTGAGTGAGAAGGAGATCGCGGTGGGCCAGTGGCACACGGTGAGCGTGCACAGAGAAGGCACCAGCGGCTGGCTGCAGCTGGACAACCACGCGCCCGTTACTGGCCAGTCACAGGTGGGAGCATTTCACATACACATGGGTCAAAGACGTGCAAAATGGCAATGTGATTCAGTGTAATGGATGCCTTCTGCTGACTGTAACTGTAAAAAACATGACTCTTTTTATTTATTTATTGTTACAGGGAATTCATGAAAGCCTCGGGTGTCATCCATTCACTTGAAACAATCTAAAAATCATGTATTTTTGCAGTTACAGTCGGCGGAAGGTGTCCGTAGCACTGAATGACAAAGGCGTCTTTGACCCACATACAGGCACACACACACACACACACACACACACACACACACACACACACACACACACACACACATACAGACACACACACACACACACACACACACACACACACACACACACACACACACACACACACACACACATGGATACGCACGCACACACAGATGCCTGGACAGACACCATGATTACACATACTGTATACGTACATAATAAACACATAACATGAACTTATCATCAATGTTTTTGCAAAACCCCTCTGGAACCTCTTCAGTTTTAGTGCGTCTGTGATGATGAGCTAGTTTTCTAATCTCTCTTTCTCTCTCTCTCTCTCTCTCTCTCTCTCTCTCTCTCTCTCTCTCTCTCTCTCTCTCTCTCTCTCTCTCTCTCTCTCTCTGTCTCACTCTCCTTCTCTCTCTCTCAATTTACAGGGAACCTACGCAAAGATCACCTTCCGCTCTCCATTCTATGTGGGCGGGTCGCCGAACAGCTATTGGTTGGCGAGGGCAGTAGGAACCAATCGCGGCTTCCAGGGTTGCGTGCAGGGCCTGTCAATCAATGGCAGATCGGTGGACATGAGGCCTTGGCCACAGGGGCAAGCCCTCACTGGAGCTGATGTGGGTTAGTGGAGAGACGAGACACTTACACACACACACACACACACACACACACACACACACACACACACACACACACACACACACACACACACACACACACACACTGCAGTACATGCACACACATTCACAGTGACTCACTCACTCACTCCCTCACTCATAGATAAACTCTCTCCCTCTATCTCTCTCTCTTTCTTTGTCTGTATTTCTTTCTTTCTTTCTTTCTTTCTTTCTTTCTTTCTTTCTTTCTTTCTTTCTTTCTTTCTTTCTTTCTTTCTTTCTTTCTTTCCTTTCTCCTCTCTCTCTCTCTCACACACACACACACACACACACACACACACACACACACACACACACACACACACACACACACACACACACACACACACACACACACATGCACACACACAGAGTCATTTGATATCATTGGTTGGAAGAAAGCAAGCGGATCTGACAGGTGGACAGCCAGGATAACACTGTAGGGACTGTTGGATAGGCTGTACAAAGTCACCCGCCCCTCCCACCGTCTTCCCCGTTCTCTCTCAGACTTTCCAGCAAAATAATAACTGTGTTTTTCTTCAGAGTTGAGTCTATTGCTGCATGAATGGGTGCTGCCATGAAGTCACCCCTTGCGTGCTGTGGTCACTCTCTCCTGCCGTAGGTGAGTGCACCAGACACGCCTGCAGCGGAGTGGCCTGTGCCAACGGCGGGACGTGCTACATTACCTCAGACGATGCCTACTTGTGCCTCTGCCCTCTGGGACACCACGGCCCGCTGTGTCAAGAGAGTAAGTGTCTAGTCCACATAGTCACAGACGCGCATGCACACGGACGCACGCACATGCACACACACACACACACACAAACAGCTTTGATGGAGAAGACAGGTTTTGTTGATATTTCCTCTAAGACCTCAAGAGCTTACTGAGCTGTGGAGATTTTTCTCTGCTAAACTGGCTCAGTCTGTGTGTGTGTGTGTGTGTGTGTGTGTCTGTCTCTCTCTCTCTCTCTCTCTCTCTCTCTCTCTCTCTCTCTCTCTCTCTCTCTCTCTCTCTCTCTTTCTCTATCTCTCTCTCTCCCTCTCTCTCTCTCTCTCTCTCTCTCTCTCTCTCTCTCTCTCTCTCTCTCTCTCTCTGTTTTCCAAATAGTTCTGTGAATAGTTTTGTAACAATATCCATTGTTGAGAATACTTCTTTATTGGAAACAGAATCACTTTTCGGGTTAGAACAAAAACAAGTTGGGAAACTTTTAAAAGCTTTGAACTGCATCTCATATAAAAAAAATGGGGACACATGTAAAGTCAGGACTATGCTCTCTTCTTCATCTTTTTGGTAGCAGTAATAGTTAGGGCTGGGTAAAAAAATCGAGTTAATTGATAATTGATCGAATAATTTATGTCTATGGAAAATACTCAGTAGGTATTAGTCAATTAGTCCTAGGCCTACTTATTACAAATTAGCAATCTGTTAACACTGTCAAGCCACAGCCCTTTGACATTTTTATATAAAAATAGGCAACAGCATCTTTTGGGGGAAATCCTGGCACCAAGAAGGGAACTGATTGAATCGATTCGGAATGAATCGAATCGAATTTAATCGATTCAAAGCCCTAAGAATCGAAATCGAATCGTTATGCCCAGCCCTAGTAGTAGTAGCAGCGATGGTATTATTGCATTGATGATGGCGGTCATGATGAGGACCATCGTTACCCTTCTCCTGTCAGGCATCGTGCTGCCGTTGCCTTGATGACATGATAATAATTAATTATTTGCTAAGCCCCCTAGATTTGGGCTTGAATGCCCAAGGGTTGCACCCATGCTTCGAATCTGGCCTGGGTCATTTGCCATCCCTACCCCGTCTCTCCCTCCACATTCGCTTCCTGTCACTCTTCACTGTCCTATCTGAAATAAAGGCGAAAAAGCCCATAAAATAATGACTTTTTTTATTATTCACTTTCAGCCATGGCGTTGTCGGTGCCGTTCTTCAACAAGTCGCTGCTGTCGTATGCTAGCGCCCCCTGGCCCCATCCGCAGCGCCACTACCTCTCCTTCACCGAGTTCGAGATCTCCTTCTGGCCCTCGGCGGCCAACGGCACACTGCTCTACTGCCAGGACGCCAACAGCTCCGACTTCCTGTCCGTCACCCTGGACAACGGCCACGTGGTGTTCCGCTTCGACTGTGGCTCAGGGGCTGCTGTTCTCAGGTGAGTCTCCACCCGTAGCGAAAACTCATGAACGGCCATCCGGGTACTTTGCTCTTAAATTTGCGTTACGCCCCTTTATGGGTGAAAACAAACCGAATGTCTCATTGACTTACATGCTACATCGACTAGCCTAAATGAACACTTTCCATGCTTCAGCCACGGCTGTTTGTCTATATTATTTGAACAGCCGGCAACACGACACGTTTTCGGCATGATGCGCGTGAACAACGCTTGTCTACAGGTCCTTATCTTTCGTTTATTAAACCCCAACACCACCAATTGACTTGCATTACCTGTTCTCCCCCACAAATGGGCGTAACGCACAAGGAAAACGTCACGCCATTCATTAGTATAGCGATCCTACAGTGATTTGTGCCCCGGGTGACAACCCCTCTGCCGCAGTGATAACATGTTGATAGCGCTAATTTGCTGTGGTTTTTTTTAAAGATATTCTCAGGGCTTTTATGCCTTTATTTGCGATAGAATAGTGAGAGAGACAAGAAACGAGTGGAGAGAGAGAGATGTGGAAGGATTGGCAAATGACCTGGACTGGAATCGAACCCTTGTCACCGTCGTAGCAGCTCAGAGCCCTACCGTTAGAGCCACAGCAGGGCCGCTAATCTGCGGTGTTGTCGAGAGCAGGGGGTTTGTGGCGATGCTGGCCCCCAGTGTTGCCAGATTGGGCTGTTTCCCGTCCAATTGGGCTGCTTAGGATGGCCGTGTGCGGGTAAAAATGGCATTTAGCAGAAAAACACGCCCAATTTTTGCCATAGAAATCAATAGAATTGGGCGGGATTTTGTGCTTCTAGGCGGGTTGAGCATTTTTTGGGCTGAAAATCATCAGCCGCATCTGGCAACCCTGCTGGCCCCTCGCGAGCACCACCACGGCCAATTGCCCCGTCGGCCTGCTCCTGGTCTCCACTACCGTAATCACCTCAACACCTCAATCAAGCAGGATTTTAGTTGTAAGACACTGTCATCTTGTGGACAGACGAAGTCACATTCAATGTATGAGGAAGTTCTACTGCGGCTTAGGAGATAATATTCACAGGTGAGGTGACTCTCGTCCAACTGAAGCTGGTTGAGTTAAAACATGACTCTGGATTTGGTTGAGAGAGACTGTCAACTTTGATTGCGGCTGTTCTCAGGTGAGTCGTCACTCACTCAAATCAAGCTGTTTGGGGTTTGCAGAGCCCTATATTAAGAGAGTCTGGCCAACTCGAATCATGGACGCCATGTCTGCTCCCCACGGCGAGGATTCTACAGTGTAATCCTATGGGCAGCATGCCATCAAAATCGATGGATTTAAAATACAAATAAGGCTTCATAGACCATCAAACTTGGGTTGTAGTATTATCAAGATCCCAACATATGAAAACAAACGTTAACAAGTTCATGTACAGGGACCCTGGTGATACTTGCAGCAAAGTTTGACGTTGTGTCGAGATTTAGTAGTTTAAAAATAACTGCGATGTGCTCAGCAGTGCAGACAGTAGAAATCATAGGATGAGTCTGGATGCTCATAGGTTGAAACTCGACGTGGGTTTAAATCGCAGGGGAAAAGGCCCTTATTAGCGCGACAGAAATAGAATAACTAGTACCAAGGGCCAAGTTATGTTTTCACAATAGCATAGGTGGCAATTAAGATTTGACAAGCTGATATTAAGTTATGACAGAAACCTAAACTTCATTCATTTTCAAGTGCGGTCAGGAGTTTTTGAGAGCATGGTCAATGCCATCATGACTATTTCTTTCAAAAGTAGGCCTAATTGTTAACAAAAGTCGAAGGGGGAAAATACATTTACCTCACACAGTGTTTCCCACAGAAATTTTGGAAACTATGGGGGCAGCCGGGGTTTATTTTGTCCGAGTGAGGGGGGGGGGGGGGGGGGGGGGGGGGGGGTATTGCGGGTTGTATTCTTGCAGAGTAAATGCAAAACGGCAAAACAATGACTGCAGTATGAAATGTCATGGAGAAACTGTAGGCCTGGGCCTATTTCAGCCATTTATATTTTGAGAAATAAGGCTACATAAGATTTTACCCATGACTTGTATAATAGTAGTACATTGTCATTGTCAAAAAATGCAGTACAGTGAATAATTTCTGTTTACAACACAGTTTCATTCGTCCCTCATGCAGGGGTCTGGGAAACAATAAAACAAAATAGGAGCAGAGATAAGAATTTAAGAGCACTGTGAAATTGTTAACGCATAGAAAAGGGTCTTAGAGGGTAGGCTAAAAGTTTGGTTTTAAAAGGGCTGAACAACATATTACACATTTATGTCTATATTCACATTCATTACACATTAATTTCTATATGCAGCCCGATGTTTCCTCTGCTGTGTCAATGAAGGTCTGTCACCAAACTCATTACAACTGTAAAACAAAGCCTATAGTGTTCGTAAACTCATCCCAACTGTCCCTTCTCTGAAGGTTTTTTATATTGCTCCCAAACCCAAGTAAACTACAACAACTTGACTAGGCTTTTGATCCCTGTCTTTCAAGCACTTGTGTTTCTCTCTATAACAGGGGTGCCCAACCTTTTTTTAACCAAGATCTACTTTTGAAGTTGATGGTCTGCCGTGATCTACCAAGTCAAATTTAAGGATGTCAGTATGAAAATTTAAGACCACCATTTATTAATCACCATTATTATGAACAAAATGTTTTTAGTAGGCTACTATGGCCGTATCTTTTCAGTGTGTTTTTAAAGTGTGTTGAATAGCCCATCTTTACAAAGCAATGCAGCACTGATAGTATGCAGAGATAATTTCAGTCATACACAAGTCATAAACAACTGAAACAATTTCAAAATGATAAACATTTGGAATATAAAAGGCACATAGGCCCTATTTCTAAAATATGATGAAGCATTATCATGCCTTCAGTGGTATAGGCTACAAATTAAAAAGGGCTCAGAAATTCACCATTTGTTATGGGTAATAGTAGGCTACTATACTCATGAACGGCCATCCGGGTACTTTGCTCTTAAATTTGCGTTACGCCCCTTTATGGGTGAAAACAAACAGAATGTCTCATTGACTAACATCGGCTAGCCTAAATGAACACATTCCATGCTTCAGCCACGGCTATTTGGCAATATTATTTGAACAGCCGGCAACACAATGCGTTTTCGGCACGTTGCGCGTGAACAACGCTAGTCTACAGGTCCGTATCTTTCGTTTATTAAACCCCAACATCGCCAATTGACTTGAATGGATTGCTTTCCCCCACAAATGGGCGTAACGCACCTGGAAAACGTCACGCCGTTCATGAGAGAGAGAGAGAGAGAGAGAGAGAGAGAGAGAGAGAGAGAGAGAGACGAGAGAACTCATTGGATTGGTTAACACCAATTAGTTAGAGTGACTTCTTCTATGGAGGTTTTTTTCCCAGCTCTCTGGGACAGTAGCACAGCAAATGCTTTCTATTGTGAGTTTGGCCAATCGTTTTGTCCACAACTGGAGCAAGAAACAGCACAAATTGAAGTGAATTCCATGCATGTCAACAACTAACATTTCCCTTACACGCGGCACGCGATGTAAACGCAGTTAGCGATGATGCATGCGACTAGCGATTTGGACGAAGATCCTCGCATATCGGCGTGTCATAACGCATCGTTGCGCACATGTTCTGTTACTCACCCGATGTTACACGTGTGCACACATGAATCAACTGTAATACCCTTACGGTCACTTCCTAATGCTTTCCCCTCATTCTGTGTTTTAACAAAAACGGATATCGTTAAAAAAAAAAGTTTTAAAAAAATTAAAAAAAAGTAATTTTTTTTTTATTTTTTTTTTAAATTTTCATAAACTATGGCGGCCAAATTTAAACTATGGCGGGCCGCCATAGTTTCCTCAATGTATGGGAAACACTGCCTCACACAACACGGAGAAATCTGTTGCGTTCTTGTTTCTTCTTGTTCTTCCTTCTGACCTTTATATTCCATAAGGGGAGTTTAGATCTGTGTCCAAATCCTCCGTTTCTGTCACGAGTTAAACAATGTTTTTTTTTCTCCTGACCCGGTCTTGCACTACAGCCATATGCACAACAGTTTGGCATAATAATAATGTAATAATATTATAGTGTAGCGTTAATTCTTATATCTGATAATGCTCATTAATGGGAGTGAGGGGAGCAAACATAGCGTCCTTAAAACATGTGACCAGCCCCGAACCAATCAAAATAACGAGATAGCTCGATCGTTCGAACCCATAGTTGGCCAGACTCTCTTAATATACGGCTCTGGGGGTTTGGTTGTGAGACTGCCATCTTTTGGACAGATACAGTAGGTAGACCTGTTTAACGCACAAGGTGGCAATATTTAATGTGGAGTTTTGCTTTGAATTTGACACAGAAGCAGCTGTCCTCAGGTTAGCCAGCACAACTTAGTCAAGCTGGTTGGGGTTGGACAGATAGTGCCATCTTTGGGAAGTTTCTTTCTTGCTTGAATGCAAGCTGGTGAGGGGTCATACACAGTACTGTATTTGGTTGAGAGAGACTGTCAGACTTGTGTTTAATATATGAGATGGCTGCAGTATATTTAATGTGGAGGTTCCTCTTTGACGGGCGGCTTAGGGGCTATTCTCAGGGGAGCTACCACATTCTTACTTAACACCAATTCCTGTCCAGGGACTAGAGATGAAAATTAGCCTTGTGGCTATAATCTGGCTCAATTGTATGTTGTGCACTCATACCTGCAAACTTGTCACCTTTCGGCGAAATTCGCCGTTTTGATTTCAAAATAGGTGACTTATGTGAATCGTGCAGATCCGAAGAGTTTTTTTTTTGGGGGGGAGGGGTAGGGGGGGGTGGGCGGGGGGGGGGTGGGGGGGGGGGGGGGGGGGGGGGGGGGGGGGGGGGGCGAGGGTAGCCAGTAGCGCCCGACTGAAGTTCTGAAGGGTAAACAGCTGCCTGTCTGATATACGCAAAAACGGCGAGATTTCCTAGATTACCCATAAACATGATGAAACATGTCATGATGTAACCCACACCCATTGGCTGCCGTTTAATCACAAGGACGCAGCTTCACATTCACTGGCTGCATGTTTGAAGGCTTGAAGCCCGCGCGGAACCGGTGTTGATAAATAAAATGTCAATAAGAGGACGAGCGCGGATTACTTCGGTTTTGTAGGTTTTCAACGGGTGATAAAGAATGTGGCAGTGGTTAATGCAAGGTTAGGTGTCGGTGAATGCAAGTAGTAACTGTAGTGATGCTGAAATGAAGTGGTGGTGGTGGAGCGAAAACGGCTTGGGCTGGACAGAGCAGGACAGCGCAGGGAGAATAATGTCAGCGTAGCTGTCAGAGTCCTCGTCTGACATTTGCCAAGTCCTCGCAAATGCATACGATGGAGTTGCCGTTTCCTAATAACGCCCACGCGATCGCAAATACCCTGCATGGATTTGACATGGATGTGCGAGTAAGTGAAAAACAATAACAAACAAAACAAAAAAAATTACCGACGTTATGAAAGTAAGTTCTCCGTGATGTTAGTTTATTTTCGACATATAGTGTAGGCTAGTAGCCTACTTGTCATTCCTAGCGCATGGTAGTATATTTAATCCTGGAGGAGTTTAAAGTCCTAAAGCAACAGCATAACGCGCATAATAAGAAGACATCATACACGTTATTGCACACGTGTGTCTGTGTCTGTGAGTGGGTTCTCTCCTGTCCTCCTCTCCCTTCATCTCTTCTCCTCTCCGCCCTCTCTTCTGTGCATTGTCCATGGTATTTGATACTGTGTGTGAAGTTTGAATGATGCTGTGTGGAGGATGTGAAGTTTTGTAGTGTGGTTATGTGTTTTTGTATAGCCTATGTTAAATGTGTAGTTTGTGTGACGGGTGTTGAAGGCATGCTGTGTTTGTGTGAAGTAGCCTATAGGCCTATACCTATAGGCCCTACTGTATGTGAGGTTTGAGTGATGGCGTGTGAGGTTGTAGTGTTTGGCTATCTGTCTGTGTTTGGCTGTATGCTAAATGTCTGTGTATGTATGTGGCATGTGTGATGTGATTCACTGTTTTCAGAGGAAATGGAATAAAAACTAATAGAATGGAATACAATGGAATAGAATAAAAACTACATTGCAAATAATGAAAATAATGGGGGGTGGGGGGGGGTAATGAAATGGAATAAATAGAACTGGGGTGGAAATGTTTAAAATGGATGATGTGAAATGTTGAGAGGTAGACACTAGACAGGAGGTTGTGTGCTCATGTCAGTGGAGCTGGAAATAGGGATAGAGCACAGAGACAGGCTAATTTGGCAGCACTGAGGGAAAGGAGGGTGGTGGAGGAGAAGAGCATGGGCAGAAAGGGGCACATTTAAAAATTGCAAAGAAAATAAAATATTTATAATAATTAAATTTAGTAAATAAAATATTGTCTTTTTTTTTTTTGTTGGGGGGGGGGGGGGGGGGGGTGCTGCTTTGGGGCTCGCGATAGTTTGTCACCTTTTTCAACCCTCCTGAGTTTGCAGGTATGCTGTCCCTGTCAAATATTAAACTAAACTGAACATAGCACTGGTATCCATTTTCTTGTTTTGCGCTAGTATTTAGTATTTTGTTTTCTATTATTTCACTGTTGAGGGAGATGCTTTCTGTCACATAATACCCACGTATAGCTCAAACTTTACAACTGAAGCTGGTTAGAGTTTGCTTGTGATAGACTGCCACCCTGTGGACAGATTTGGTTGCTGATTTTAATGTAAGGCAAGGCAAGGCAAGGCAAGTTTATTTATATAGCGCATTTCATACACAGGTGCAACTCAATGTGCTTCACATGTATGAGGTGGCTGTATTTAATGTGGAGTTTTACTTTGAACTTAACTTCATCTATTTTTAATGGAGGACTGTCATTATCATTATCATGATCCCTCTGTCGTTGTCGGCATCATCATCATCATCATCATATCCATCCATCCCTTGTGTTATGTATTTCATAAAGCACCAAATTTAAACATGGAAGCCGAGTGACCGTCGCTGACCGCACTGTTTGTGTCCCACCTGTCTCCTCAGGAGCAGGGAGCCTGTTGAGCTGTTCAGTTGGCACGAGGCACGGGCATCTCGCACAGCCAGGAAGGGCCTCTTACAAGTGGACACCCAGAACACAGTGGAGGGGCTAGCGGAGGTACGTCTCTCCCTCCCCTCTCCTCTTTCTCTCTCCTCTCTTTTTTTGTCTGTATTTATTTATCTGTCCTTATTTCTATTTTATTGTATTCTTACTCTCTTGCTCTCTCTCGCTCTCTCTCTCTCTCTCGCGCTCTCTCGCTCTCTCTCTCTCTCTCCCCCCCCCGTCTCCCTGTCTGCATCTGATGTGATGTTTTTTTTCTAATCATTGACCTCTTAACGTGTTGCAGGGGGCATTCACTCAGATCTACTGTAGCTCGTCGCTGTACCTGGGTGGAGTGCCAGACTACAGTGCCACCCGTAGGGATTCTGGAGTATCGCAGCCATTTACAGGGAGCATACAGCAGGTGGCGCTCACACACAGACCTTCTTAATATACACGGTTCTGGCCCTTGTGTTTCTCACCACTGACATAGAGTGTTGTAACTGCACTTACGTGCTCTAAGCTGTGTGTGTGTGTGTGCGTGTGCTTGTGTGCGCGCGCGTGTGTGTGTGTGTGTGTGTGTGTGTGTGTGTGTGTGTGTGTGTGTGTGTGTGTGTGTGTGTGTGTGTGTGTGTGTGTGTGTGTGTGTGTTGATATGTACCTTACATGAATTTGATAGGCACAGTGTTAAACCATCAAGAGTTGATATTTGTGAGCTGAGCATCACCACTATACACTATGTACACTACATGCCATGGTAAAAATTGCAGTGTTAATTTAACATTTAAAGAGTCGATTCAACCTCTTCTAGTGTGTATTTGGTCCCAGAGTACTCGTCAGGTGTTGAATTAATGCTGCATTTTTCTCTGTGTAGTTGTAATATTGTGTCTGTATGTGTTTACAAAACACACAGGCTGTGTGCATCATATACTTAATACTTTGAAGCAATGTACAGCAGGGGTGGAGCTATTCCATCAAAAAGATTACGTGGTATTGTGACGTCAATGCAAATGGTCAATTGCGGGGAAAGGAGGGCATTTGACCCCAGGGCCCAGGGCCCTACCGTATTGGTGGTGGGGGGATGCAAATTATCAATTAATTCATTAATCATTAGTTGATAGCCTTATCGATCGACTTACGATTCATTGATGAGCGGCGTTTTTCCTCCGAAATCTCAATGTTTCTAAAAAAAAACCTACTAAATCTGAACATTTTTATCAAAAATTGAGATAAAATAACACATTTAAATTAGTACTATTTCAATTCTTTAATCCAAAGGTGTTTTAAATATTCCCACTTTTCACAAACACTCTTCACAAACACTCTTCACATGCCCATTTCACCTGGGTCTCTTGTAGGTTGAATTGTCTTGAATCAGTGTCTTGCCCTGGGGCCCTGTGTGCAGTTCTTCCGCGACTAACGTACAGTGTGTGTGTGCTGCTTTTCTCATTGTGCCTGGATGTATTCTGTCGTGCCAGGTCTTGCTGAATGACCGTGTGATCCCGCTCTCTCCGCCCTCGCTGGAGGGGGTGAACGTGGGGAACGCGGAGCACCCCTGCAGTGCCCGCCCCTGTGCCAACGCTGGGGTGTGCCAGCCCAGGCAGGAGCGGTACCAGTGCGACTGCCCAGTGGGGTTCCTGGGAGACCACTGCCAAGAAGGTCACACATTCACACACTCCTCCTGCCTTTGGAAGTACAGTATAGGCTACACAATAGTACTCAAATTTATCATTCAGTGTGAGAGGAAAGATTGTTATTTTGTGCGTCATTCATCAGAAATGAATGGAAACTGTGTCATGACAAGGCTTCACCCAAACATCTTCTATTAGAGGAAGATACTTCAAGCCTGTGCATTTCCTGGATCCATGTGATGTCAGGTGAACGCCCCTTTAGGAGACCTTCGGCTAGGAGACTTAAAGTGACACTGTGTGAGATTTTTCGTTGTTTATTTCCAGAATTCATGCTACTCACTCACTAATGTTACCTTTTTCATGAATACTTACCACCACCATAAAATTCTAAGTATTCAATATGACTGGAAAAATTGCATTTTTCTTACATGAATGACTCCATGGTCCGCATTACAATGACTCCATGGTCCGCCATTTTGAATTTCCAAAAATAGCCATTTTTAGCTGCAAAAATGACTGCACTTGGACCATACTAGAAAACATTTGTTTAATACTTAGTAAACTTTCATGTAAAGATCAAATTTGGCAATAGGCAGCCCAATTTCAAAAAGCAGCATAGTTGCAGTACCTTTTTTGACCATTTCCTGCACAGTGTCCCTTTAAGTTCCCTTTGGCAGTGTAGATGGCGGTGGCACACATCTTATGCAAGCCGTCACCAAATGCCACAAAAAGAGAAGAAGAAGGAGGGGACAACGCCCCCTTAGGAGACCGAACTTGAGCACACGACTTTGCATTGGGTGGGGGCGGAGTTTGGGTACTCTTACTCTAATGGAAGATGTTTGCTTCACTTGCATGTTGCGTTGCACTACAAAAACATGCACACACATACAATGTCTCCCACTCTCTTTCTCTCTCTATCTAGAGAGCTCTCATTAGCTCTCTCTCTCACTCATAAACACCCGCGCGTGCACACACACACACACACACAACACACAACACACAACACACAACACACAACACACACACACCTACAGTATATACCGACATAAACAAATACTGTATTCCAGACATGCACATGTTAATGTCAGTTGGCATCTCTACTTATAAAGGACATACCAGTTAGCGTCTGGGCTGCATCTTTGTGACCGCACTGAAGCCTCTACTGGCATGTTGTTGCTGTCTGTGGTTTTGCTTCTGTGGTTTGTGTTTGCTGCAACTGTCTCTGCATGATGCTTCAAGTACCAACTAACGTGTCTCTGTGATTTGCTCTCCTCCTCCGTGTCTGTGTGTGTGTGTGTGTGTGTGTGTGTGTGTGTGTGTGTGTGTGTGTGTGTGTGTGTGTGTGTGTGTGTGTGTGTGTGTGTGTGTGTGCGTGCGTGCGTGCGTGTGTTCATTCATGTGTTTTGTGTTTGTGTATGTGTGTGTATGTGTGTGTACTTGTGTGTACTTGTGTGTACTTGTGTGTACTTGTATGTATGTATGTATGTATGTATCTTTGTGTGTGCGTGCGCACTGGGTGGCCAAGTAGCATGCGTGGAGCTGTGCCTTGACAGTAAGTGCTCTCTCTGTGCCCTGTGTGTCCTTTCTGAAACTTTCTGTTTGGCCATGACTGTCTGTCTGCTGCTCTCCCCCAATACAATGGTAGCCGCATTATGGCTGCAGTAGAAGGGTAGGTTAAGCCCCTGTCTACACGTATATGGATATTTTTAGAAAAACATACTTGTAAGGGTTTTTTTTGGTCTGTTTGGGCCTTTTTCTTATCACATAATTGTAGTTTTAGCTCCCTAAAACAGGTTTTTTTCAGGTGGAGATAAAAAAGTATCTCTAATAGACACAGGTAAAGGAGAAAAACATGTTTTGAAGATGACACGCTTGCCTGCTTAACATGGTTAGTGATTCCATCTTTACCGCCAATTTGTGTTGACGTACCAATCGGCATCTATTGGGGAATGAAAATATAAACAGAAAAAAATATCAGCAAAAACATATCCAGATACGTGTAAATGAGACCTAAGATCTTATCGACGCCATACACCTGCAGAAAGTTAACGGCTGTCAGGTTTGAATTGCTGGTTAAACAGGCTGATGTTTGACATCGGTATATTATCTTAATTCATTGCCTACTTGCTCTTGCATGATAATGAGTTTTCTTCCCCATGTTTGTGACATGTGTCTTTTTTTTCTGTTTTCTGCTGCTAAAATTCTATTGCGAATGGCGTATGCTAGACAGTGGAAATGACAACACAAACATCTGTAATATTTTCCCTTTGAAGTGTTCCCCATATTCAGGTGCTTCAACATACTTTCTTTTTGTTACAGTTTTGACAGATGAAATTGAGGTTCCCCTCTTCACTGGTAGAAGCTACCTCAAATTTGATAACAGGAATACTCTGAGACGGTACGCCACCACCAACAGAGCATATGGCTAAGAAATGTAATAGAAATCTGAGATTGACTACGTTCAGTATACCCAGTGTAATTGGTATTCGGAAGTGAGCATCATTGCTTCAGAAAATAAACACCCCCGCTGCTTGTGCACTTGACACCATTGATTTTAGGAGTTAATAAAAAAGATATATTTTTAAGCGAGTCCTTTTAGTTCTGGTCTGGTGGTCAAGGGAAACAGACTGGTTTTACCAATTAGTTGATCTACCTGTTTAATGATTTATACAATTATTGAGATCAACTGGTTCAGAAATTAAATATGAGGCAGGAGTCTCTGTGGGAACTCCATGTCTGCAAATTCTGCAGCTGCAAATTCATTGAACCATCCCTTTTTTCCTTATTTCTCATCTGTCCAATCAATCTCTTCATCCTCATGCTATCCATCATCTGCCTTTCCTCTTCAATACCCCTGTCCGATCCCTCCATCTCTGCCTGTCAGCTTTGAGGAGAATAGTCTGCAGTAAGATACCCTTGCCTACATAAGGATCAAAATAACAACAGCAAAAATTTAATAATTACTTTGTATAATATTATTATTATTATTATTATCATAATTCTAAATATTTATAATTATAATGAATTTTATTTAAACCCACCTTTCAGAACACTGAAGGACACAGCCCTGTGCACACTAATGTAGTCCCAGTGGTTACAGCATATGTAGGCCTATATATATGTTATAGGGTGGTTAGTTGAAACTACCGGTAACCTAAGTCATCTCACTGCAATCCCATCATTTACAGTAACTGATTTTGTGATACCTGACGACATATCAGCTGTATGCAGTAACCCACTCAAATCTCTCCCTGTCTCCCTCACAGTCTGGCTGGTTTGCGGACGCACGTGCAGCTACGATTTCGAAGCTCCGCTCCCAATGGTCTGTTGCTATGGCGAGGGGAGGGGCCAGGTCTGGTGGGGGCTGACTACATGTCCCTCAGTCTGCAGGGGGGAGCGGTGGTCTTCAGGTGGAGGGCTTTTCTTTCGCTTTTTAGCGCTCTGTGGTCGTCGTAGTACAGTACTGGTGGATTACAGTCAAGGGACTCACTAATTTGACGCCCTTTCGGTACTGATGTCTTAAATCATACAACCCTGATCCTAATCCTATCCTTAACCCTAACCCTAACCCTAACCTTAACCCTAAACCTAAACCTAACCCTAACCCTTAAATCGCTTGTTTGAAATGTTTGATTACCATGTGACGTAAGACATCAGTACCGAAAGGGCGTCAAATTAGTGGGTCCCTTACAGTCAAGTTGGGTGTTTTGTGTTTTATCTTCTTTTGATCTGTTTTCTATCTGTTTTGGCAGAGCATGGCATTATCCATTGATCCAGCTGTGGGGTTTACGCTTTGTTTTACTTCTATATCACTCACTTCAGTCATGTAGGCTACACCAGCTTATAGAATATCTTCTTTGTTTGTCATTTTAACCAGTACAACAGAATTGTACTTAAGAATGAGCAGTATTACAAATATATTATACCGTAGTAGTACACATAGTCAACCAATGTGTTGATGGTTCCCACTGTTTTAATAGAGTATTCATTTGGAGGGCTTTTTCTTTCACACTCTCGCTGACTGTAACCATGCAACGTTTTCTGTCTACCTGCTTTAACAGAGTATATCGCATGTAAATATGTAATGTCTTATATACAGTATGTCTTTATATCTTAACATTGTAATTGTCATTTGGTGGATGTGATGTGTTTTCTGCTTAGCTTTGATCTCGGTAGTGGACCTGGCGTGCTGGTGGTCAATGGAACGTTCAGTGATGGCCACTGGCACCAGCTGAAAGCAGTGAGGTAAAGATGCTGCTGTTTCTGTTGCCATATACGTAGTATACATATGTATCAACCCTAATCAGAGAATCAGACCATTCACTTTATATAAGGTCACTAACTCAATTCATTTCAATTCAATTCATTCAAAATATGTCATATTTTACTCCATTCATGTGTGTAGTCATATTTCTGTTTGCAAGAGGACATAAAGCCAGTGACAGAAGATAGTCAGATGATGGAATTGGTCTGAGAGCTGTGGGTGCATAGCAATCATCTCAACAGCCTCAACACCCAGAGAATAATGAGGAGGAACATGATAAAGCATTGAGTATTAGTAATACGTTGATCCACGGTTCGTATAGCTATGCAAGAAGTCCCCCAGCTGTGCATAAGCATGAGGTGTGCTAATCAACGCTACTTGAAGTGTAATTGAGTTTCACAGTCTGCGCACAAGGGACACTTACTCTTACAGGCTAATAGTTATTATGGTAATCAGCTCGTCTACCATGCAATTGCCTTGAGTTGTCACACAGTGGTCAAATTGTAAAGAGGAGTGGTGGGGGGGTCTTGTCTCTGTAGATAATTAATATATCTCACTGTATTATACTGGCAGAAGTACCGACAAGGGAGTGGAGCTTCGTTGTGCTGTGTTTGGCCGAGGTGAGGTTGAGGGGTGGGGAGTGGAGGTTGGTGGGTGGTGCTCTGGAGGTCTTCTGGCCCAATTTGAACTCTGGTAATAGAATGAATCTGTGTTCAAAGAGTCAAACAGGCAAATTGCTTTTATTTCTAATTTCACAGGGGTGCAGAGACACTATACTGCAAACGATTCTTTTCATTCTAGCTTCATAATAGACCGTCTCTGACTATACATAGGTTTCCCCTTTACAAACATTCCCGTCTGCGAACGAAGCTAGCCTAGGGGTCCCTCTGCATGCAACCTCTGATTGTTTGGAAACTGCTATCATTCAAAAAATGCGCTCACGGGTTTGGCTGCTTAGCATCTTGCCCTTCCTCACAGCGCGGCTGTTTGTAAATGGGAAACCTATCTATGGAAAGCAAAATGTTTTCTCACAGAAGGGACAGGGATGGAGTGAAAGAAAGAAAGACACCTCTGCGTTAGCATGATTATCATCAACGTTCAAATCTCTTCGAGACTTGGTCTGTCAAGTTGGTCAAGTCAAGTTGGTTTTATTGTCAATTTCTTTACATGCACTGGTCATACAAAGAATTTGAAATTACATTTATTGCTTTCCCATGCAGACATAGACTAATCTAGGTAAGGACATAGACAGTATAGACATAGACAGTACTCATACATGGACATAAGACAGTATGGACATAGACAGTGCTCATACAGACATTTAAAGTGCAAGACTGGACAACAGAAGACTTGTAGAGAACATACATTAAGAGGAGGTAATTGTTGTGCTTTTCCTAAAAGTCCTTTATAGCGTTCTGACATAGTAATAGTAGCATTTTGAAGAAAAATAAATATTAAAATAGGTCTATCAAGTACACCAGCAGCTGTGTGTGTGTGTGTGTGTGTGTGTGTGTGTGTGTGTGTGTGTGTGTGTGTGTGTGTGTGTGTGTGTGTGTGTGTGTGTGTGTCTGTGTGTCTGTGTGTCTGTGTGCCTGTGTGTGTGTGTGTGTGTTTAGTGCAGGTAGAAGGTGCGGTGTGCGTCTGTGTGTGTGTCTGTGTGTATGTGTGTGTGTGTGTGTGTGTGTGTGTGTGTGTGTGTGTGTGTGTGTGTGTGTGTGTGTGTGTGTGTGTGTGTGTGTGTGTGTGTGTGTGTGTGTGTGTGTGTGTGTGTGTGTGTGTGTGTGTGAGAGAGTTGTGTGTCAGTGTGTGTATGTTTGGGTTTAGTGCAGAAAGTGCAGTGTGCTTGTGTGTGTGTGTGTGTGTGTGTGTGTGTGTGTGTGTGTGTGTGTGTGTGTGTGTATGTGTGTGTGTGTGTGTGTGTGTGTGTGTGTGTGTGTTTGTGTGTGTGTGTGTGTGTGTGTGTGTGTGTGTTTGTGTGTGTGTGTGTGTGTGTGTGTGTGTGTGTGTGTGTGTGTGTGTGTGTGTGTGTGTGCATGTTTTGAGTTAGTGCAGGTTGAAAGTTCAGTCACAAATATAGTAGTGCAGGTGGAATGCTCAGTCGCAGATATGGTGGTGGGGATGAGGGGGGGGGTTGTCAGTGGCCTTGCTGGCTAGAGGCTGACAGTGGAGGGAGAGTGGGTTGAGTGTTCAGTATCTTGATTGCTTGGTGCATTGAGCTGCTTGCAAGCCTGGTGGTACGGGAACGGAGGCGCCTGTACCTCTTTCCAGAGGGCAGGAGGCTGAACAGTTTGTGTGCAGGGTGGCTTGTGTCTTTGATGATCATCAGTGCTTTCCGGGTCTGACCAAGAGCATAACAATTGTCATTTCCCAAACGGCATGGTTGACCCGCTTCTCTTGGTTTGCTTATGGTTGTTTGCTTCCCCACAAAGTGAAAGGAGTTCCCGTATTTTCGGGGACTCAGAAAGTACTTGCATTGCTCTTGACCTGCCTACTGTAGTTGCAACGCCGAAGGTGTTGCGTCACTAGGAGGCCTGGCTACCGCTGCGTGGCACCTCTTGTTGGCCAGTATCGAAGATACAAATAGCCCAACAGAATTGGCCCCTTAGGACTGTCAGCCCTGTCACTGCTTCCCTTCCTATCCAAGACGCTAGAAAGGGCAGTTGCAAAACAGGTCACCAACTTCCTAAACCAGAACGGATTACTGGACCCAAAACAATCTGGTTTCAGAAGTGGACATTCAACTTAAACTGCGTTACTCTCAGTGACTGAAGCTCTAAGGACTGCAAGAACGGAAGGACTATCCTCGGTCCTCATACTACTAGACCTGTCTGCAGCCTTTGACACAGTCAACCACAAGATCCTCCTGAGGATACTCAGAGCCATGGGAATCACAGGCGTTGTCCACTCATGGTTCAACTCCTACCTCTCTGGACGCACCTTCAGTGTGTCATGGCAAGGGAAGCTGTCTACGACTCACACCCTCTCCACAGGCGTACCCCAAGGATCAGTGCTGGGACCCCTTCTGTTTGCAATATACACCTCCTCCCTGGGACGTGTCATTCAAACACATGGGTTCTCCTACCACTGCTATGCTGATGACACCCAGATGTACCTGTCGTTCCGTCCAGAGGACACCACGGTTTCGGAACGCATCTCTGCCTGCCTCACCGACTTGTCAACATGGATGAAGGACCACCACCTACAGCTGAACCTGGCCAAGACAGAGCTCCTGGTGATCCCAGCTAAAGAGTCGCTCAGTCACAACATCAACCTCAAGATAGGCTCCACCATCGTGACCCCAAACAAAGTCGCCAAAAACCTCGGCGTCATGATTGATGATGAGCTGTCATGCTCCAACTACATCAACTCGGTCACCCGGACCTGTCGAATCCAGATGTCCAACGTACGGAATATCAGACCTGTGCTGACACAATATTCTACACAACGACTGGTCCAGGCCACGGTCCTGTCCCGCGTTGACTACTGCAACTCACTCATGACAGGTCTACCTGCTTGTGCGCTAAAGCCTCTGCAGATGATCCAGAATGCGGCGGCATGGTTGATTTTCAATCAACTCAAAAGGACCCATGTTACTCCTCTATTTATTGAGTTGCACTGGTTACCGATCGCCGCCCGGATCAAGCACAAGGCATTGACCCTTGCCTACAAAACCATCACAGGAACGGCCCCAGCTTATCTGAAGGACCTACTAACGCCTTATGTTACTGGAAGAGAACTGCGCTCATCCAGCACAAGCCGTCTGGCTCTGCCATCCAGTCGCTCTAGGTACTCCCAGTCAAGATTGTTCTCCGTTGTGGTACCCAAGTGGTGGAACAGTCTCCCAGAGGCAGCAAGACTGAGCACATCTCTTGCAGCTTTCAAGAAACAACTAAAGACATTCCTCTTTCGAGAGAATCTACTAGACTAATGCTTGAACTGGCCTTGCCCCAGGGCAGACTCCTGACATGATGTTTAGTTTAGTTTAGTTTAGTTGTGAGTGTGTGTTTGTGTGTGTGTGTGTGTACTCGTTATATACTCTTTATATTTAAAAAAAAAAAAAAAAAACACTAACCCCTCTTTGCAACTGCACTTGTTGTTCTGTATATCTCCTGTGCACTTTGTATTTGCTTGTGATGTTGGCTTGATTATGTCCTCTTTTGAAAGTCGCTTTGGTTATAAAGCGTCTGCCAAATGCAATGTAATGTAATGTAATGTAAATGAACAGACTGAAGACTGCTTGAGCTTCCAGCCACCTGTGTGCCTTTCATTGCCAAAATAATGTTCTGACTTTTATCTAAATCATTTGGTGATATCCCTCACAACAGTGCAACAGCACATAGGCCTAATGGCGAGAGTTTTTCCCTCAGCACGTAATGAAAGCTAATCGGACGTCTAATGACAGGTGGTGCTGACGGACAGCGCATAAGGGAAAGAAGTTGCAAACTTGATCGTGTTCGGTTTCGTCAGTCCAATGGAACACTTCTGGCTATAGAAAATGAATCTGTATTGCAACAAATCTAGTTAGGCCTAGGTCTATATAGGCTATCCAAGATATTTAATTTAGACAGAATCCTTTCAAGCCGTGCAGCATCAACGTGGTCATATAGCCTAGGCCTACTGTCTGCACTTGTTCCGTTGCCTGCCTCATAGCAGAGAAGGAATGGCTTGCTGTTGTTGAGGATTTGTAACGTGGATTATCGAAACTGAAGACTTGATTTCTTTTATTGATACCTTTTTGTTTGGTATAATTATGGACAATGCAAATAACTGATTTTTGTGACGTTCGGACATTTTTGGAAGGAATATAATCGAATTGGTCCCGCCGCTTGGGTTATTGTTTTTCGCGTGCATGTGGATGAGCATAGGCTATTGAATTTGATTGCTTTGCAAGAAGACAGTCTCCTTACTCCACGGGCAAAAAGCACCATGGTCAGACCCTGGCGCGCAAGGTCATGTAGGCAGACATGAAAGACTCACTACTCCACGGGCAAATATCGGGAAAAATTAAGCACCACCAGCATGGACAGCTCCCCACGAGTCACTTATAATGGTTGGTCTTTTCCTGGGATTTGATTCATGTTGTTTGGGGGAAAATATTAAAATAGCCTTTGTAATGTTAAGAATATTTCCAAAGAGCCAAGATGGGGCTTAAGATCAATATGGGCCAGGTTTGTCTCCGTGCGTACACACACACACACACACACACACACACACTCTCTCTCTCTCTCTCTCTCTCTCTCTCTCGCGCCACAGACCCACGCAAGTGCAAGACAAGTTTTCACCACCTCGTGAAGTGTTTAGACCTGGCCTATTTAATCTCGCTGTAAATTGGTGTAATGTAGCAGAAAGTGCGAGACATTAGCTGGACTCGTTGCACGCAACAAGTTGTGAAATGATTTCTTAACGGTTTTAACCGCATCATTCGCGACTCTCGAGCAGTTTGAGAACTGAGAAGAATGAGAGAGAGAGAGGGCAGTGACTACCATGTCACTGAGACTATGTGTGTGTGCTGCGCCTACTGAATCCAAGTGCAGAAAAAACATATCCATATAGATTATTACATAATGCACCATGTTATTACATTTCCATCAAAAAAAAAAGTTGCGGCCGCATTCCGTAATAAATTTCGCATTTTGTAATAATTTATTACAAGATGAGAAAAAAGTTATTACGAAATGCGTTCAAGAAATTTATTACGAAATGCGTAAATTATTACACAATGCGGCAATTGTCACCGCATTATGTAATAATTTGTTACATTATTACATATTGCACCGTTATTACATAATGTGGCGTTACAGTGTTCTGTAGAAACGAAATAGAACATCACATACATACATACCTGTACCACCATCTTACAATATTTTGTACTCATAATAGCACATTATTGTACTCCATTGTGATTCCACGTGTGATTGTGAGCAGTTGTAATTCTTGTTAGTAATGTAAACTATATGTGATGCATTGTTCTTCCCTGCATGTTTCTCTAGAGATGGGTAGTATGTCTTACTTTACCCAGTAGGACTATCCCTATTCAGGAGTCAAATACGTATTACTAATTATTTGTAGGTGTCTGTATGTAGTAATGTAATGTAAGCTATATACAGTATAATGTAATGCTCTGTCTGCATGCTTCTCTAGAGATGGGCAGTACGGGCGCATCGTTGTGGACGGCCAGAAGACCATCCGAGGACAATCTCCAGGCAGGATGAGACAGCTGAACACCAACGGACCTCTGTTTGTAGGTGAGCCTTGGGGCTGGACTCAGTCCTAAATACAGCTCATATACAGTATTTCTGCAGGGGTGATAGTATTCAGGCTCCATGCCTGATTTCAGGCTTGACAGAGTTTGCAAAAATAAAAACATTGATAATAATTAGGCATTAGGTTATTCTTATCTCAGAAAGTGCTACAGGTTCAGGGTTTCCTTCTACTACATATTACATAGCTGCCACAATAGATTGTCCATTGTTCCTAATGAGAACAGAAAAGCACTTAAAGCCTAACAAGAACTCACCGCAAATTAGACCCAACAAGCTCAGAGTTAGCTGATCATAAGATAATTACACATGTCTACCAGTTACTCAGATACGTTTTGTGTTGGAAGGAAACTGTGTTGATTTTTTTTTAACTTTTACTTTGACATTAGGTTTTGGTTGTCATGAAGGTTATATTTTTGGTTCCCCAAACGTTTTGCTTTGACACCATGCACAATATGTTATTGTATGCTTGTGAAAGTGCACATATTAAGAACATTTTAAGGGAATTTCTTCCTCTTTTGACACAGTTAAAGCGACATCATGTAGTGTTTGTCTGTCATGGAGAGCTACGAAAAGACATTCTGCTTCATCAAAAATCCCTCCTCTGAGTGGGTGAACTGCTCAAATCTGTTTTTAAGCATTATTGTACAGAGTAAGATTAAAACAAATTAAGGCTGAAAAAAACATCTTCTTGCTTACGTTTTCTTCTATCTGTATTGGCCATGTTATAGCCATAGCTGCTGAAATGGCAATAAATGTAAACAATCAAAATCTTGTTGCTTACATTTTGGTTCAGAGTTTACTCTAATAGGCCTACAATTTGAGTGGTCAAAAGGCTATGGATGCCGAACCGTGTGCCCTTTTCTCACACAGCAGCAGTTTGAGCTGGAGGTGTTGTGACAAGGGTGACGGTGATGGCCTTTTTCCTAAAAAATCGTATTGTGAAGGTGACAGAGATGATGCAGGAGGAGGTGGGATGTTTGGCAACGTTCACACCTGCCGTGAGGCTATGGCATATATTGTTGACAGTTTTGGAGGTGTTCACTAGACAACTTGTTTTCTCTTATTGTGTTTCTCTCTCCATCTACCTCTCCTCCTCCCTCTCTCTCGCTCGTGCTCTCTCTCCCATTGTTTTTTATCCTTATCCATCTCTGTCAATGTCAATCTCTGTCAATCCAATACTGTCTCTGTCTCTGTCTCTGTCTCTGTCACTATCTCCCTCTCTCTCACGCGCTGTCCCTTTCTCTCTCTCTCTCTCTCTCCCTCTCTGTTTTCCCTTATTTCCACCTGTATCTCCCTCTATCCCCCCTCCCTCCTTCTTTTTCCCTATCCCTCTTCCCCTCTTCCCCAGGGGGAGTGAAGGAGATCTCCCAGCGCACCCACAGGCGCTCCATGAGGGGCCTGGTGGGCTGCATCTCCCACCTCTCCCTCTCCAGCACCTTCCACATCGCCCTGATGGAGGACGCGTCCGACGGCAAGAACATCGACACATGTCTCGAGTGACCTTTGGACCTCACCACCAGGGTCGCTGACAACATGAGGCCCGGGTATAGGACAAAAAGTCACTTCTAAGACCCCCCCTCCCCCACTCAATACAGTTTACAATGCAATGTGGACACAATTCTAGGGCCCCCCCTCTCCCTGGGCCTGGGACAACTACAACTAACCTCTTTGTTCCCCCTCTGTCGACTTCCCTGCTTGTCACCCCACACAGACCTGAAGTGACCTCTCTGATTCTGTTCTCGTTCAACCCCCTCTCCTCTCGTTCCTCCTCACCCTGCAGCCTGATCCGCCTCGACGGATGGATCAAACCAATCCAATCACTTCTGTGATTGACATAATTTGACACCACTGTTGCGTCGTCGTCATTACCTTTGTGGTAGCTAAGAGCTATTTTTTTGGCTTGGCGGTAGGCTTTGACCCTTGGCCCTTGCTCCTAAGACAGCCCCTGCTGAAGTATCCAATCACAAGAGGCCGCTCCGAAGGCCACCCTGCTTTACGACCTCATGAACTCTCTGCCCTCCACCTTCGGAGGGAACAAAAGCGTGAATTCATGAACACAGAAACACAGCCTGAATCGTGTGTGAGAGAGAAGCTTCACTTCCGTGCCAGGCAAAAAATGCAATGGTTTGGTTTGTTGGGCTGGCTGATGGAGATGATCTTGGCGCCAGCTGAAGAAGGACCCTTGAGCAGGATTCAGCCTGTCTGCATGCACAAAAGCCTTTTTGTCTCATCACCCATCCTCATAGTTCCTTATTAGGGTCTGAAGGGGATTTGAATGTGATGTTTGTTATCCCATGTCCTCCATGTTCTTGCATCTGAGGATTCATGTCGTACACCTCCAGTGACATTATTGGCAAGGAACCAAGTACACAGCAGCCACTACATCCCTCTCTCTCTTTTTATGAAGACAAGTGGCTTAACTGTACTGTACTTATGCTACTTCTTTTGTCTTGAGATACTACATGAACCCAATAACACCAAACTACCACTATGCGACAGCCCCTCAAATCAAATCTTAGGCTCAGAGGCACTCTGAAACCGCAACCAGTGGGTGTCTTGTTTCCCTATTTCTGTTGAGTCTCTGTCATTGTCACCACTGTCGCGAGACAAATTGCAGATTGTCATCTCCGCATCTCTAAATGACACACTAGACTACTCATCCATACTTATATACACTACAGTGGACGTATCCATTTTTTTTCCGACCCCCCCATGTCCATAATCGTTCTGAGAGGATGTCTGTCGTCTATTTTAAATGAGCCACTTGTTAGGACGGAACAAATGACAAGCAGGTGTGACAATGGACTCTGGAATCAGTACCAGCATGCGGTATCTCCCAAAGGACTTTGGTTGTGTTTAATTTATTGCACTTCAGCATGTTATAGCGAGGCCTTAACCATTGTTATTTTATTTTTTTAGTCTGATCTAAAAAATACATATAGGACTTGAGAATATTTGTTTTTATTTTTGTATCCTTCGTAATATTTTGTTGTTGTCGTCAGTATTGCATTGTAAGGATGTTGTGCCAAATGGACTGCTGATGCTGATTCGGCTTCCAGAGAGGAAGAGTGGAGGAGGATGTGGGGGAGGGGAAAGAGGACAAGGAGGATGGTGATGATGATGAGGAGGAGGAGGAGACTGAATGTGCTCTGTTGTTAGCCTGGCAACTTAGAGATGAAATGTATAGCCTGGGCTCACACCATAGGCAAAGTCACAATGCTAAACCCATCCAAATGACTCGCTACACAAATTCAAAACTATTCAGAACATTTTAATTGGAGGACAGAGCCAAGCCAAGATTCATGGCCCAGCTACAAATGAAAAATGCTCAGTGGGGGTATGCAAGACAAAAAAGGTTGGGAAACATTGGGCTAGACCAAACCGTCTGGCAAAAAAAACACATTCTGCCGGGAGGGTCTGGTCTTGTTTACTAAGCTACTTTCCTGTTGTCTTTCCCTCATCTTGACCCTGAGTGGCTTGGTCAGTTGGAACTGTCTTTGGTGACAGATCTGATGTTGGGTTGTGGATGGCACTGCTGTCTTTGCATGCAGAGCAGAGCCAGAGCCAGAGCCTCCTATTCTTGGACGGTGTCCTTGCACGGCATGTCCAGGCCCTCTTCAGGGCCGCTGTGCAAAAAAAAGAAAGTAAAATAAGTTGACTGGATTTGACTGAAGAAGAATTTGGAAAGTGAAAAGACACTCGTAACACTTGCCTGTCTGCATTACATTAAGGATTTGGACTATTGTCACTAAAGACTTCCCTGGCTGCATGAAGTTGAGGATATGAACATTTAAATCCGATAGTTATCTGACATCAAAGATGTTTTCTCATGCAACATGCAAATACACAGTGTGGCCTTACTGGTATATGCACTTGTGGTGCAAAATCAGTGATGGGTAATCTGGATTCATTAGTTACCCAGTCCAGTTCATATTTTCCAAATTACTTGGTTTTACCTCATCTTTTTTCACAAAACACTTCGGCCATGGTGAGTTTTGATTGGTCATGGCATGTTCGCTACCTTCTACCTATCTTGGTCGCAGATGAGAAAAAATAGTCCCGCCCAGGGCAGTAATAAGCAAACCGTCCCCAAAACTTTTTTTTTTTAACTGTTTTTTTTATCTATTTTGTCAGTAATAGCAAACCAACCTACAAAAGTCTGTCTAAACTAAAACTGTGTCTACACCTAAACAAGTCCTAACCCTAACTTTTCCGGCCTTGTTGTTAAAGCCACGTAAGAATGTCATTAGCATAATCACAAGGACAGGTTGTTGGTGGTGGTTGCCACACAATTCCTAACCCGAACCCATAAGGATTCCTGATCCCAATGTGTAGTTATTCCTAAAACTACAGCGATGCTTCAATAAAATAATCGTTGTAGTTTTACGAATAACAAAGTAACCGGTGAGGCAAAATGGTCAAAACTTGTTGCCCTGCCAGACCAACAAAACAATTACCCCTAGGCTAATGTTATTAACAACTCGGTATGGTGGCAGCGAAGAGGTTAAGCATCCAACCAATCAAAACATGGCAGGTGCAACTGTCTGCGTTGTGGGGAAAAAGATGTGTACAATCAACCAGTGCCTGGTTGAATGATTACCCGGTTGAATTGAACAGCTAAAACCTGGGGTGTGTTTCGCAAAACTGTAGCTGCTTTGTTATTTGCGAACAACTACTATATACTATCGAGAAGCACAACCCAGGTGGAACATATTTGGAATATGTGGCACTGGAATGTAAAAACTAATGATTGCAAAAACTAATGATTGCAGGCATCTCATCACTGCAAAAATGCACCGCAGTGTTTTCTCTTTGCAAGCCGAGTCCAGATGTTCCACCTCTGAAGGGCTTGTTGTGTCAGTGTCCTAGGGGTGGTAATGTGTGTAATACTCTCTGGGCCTTATTATTGTCGAAGAGAATGCACACACCTCCCCACAATGTATGTACTGTACACTAAGCGTAATCGCACAACACCTGTTTTCATTCTGCCCCCTCTCCAGTGTTTTGACAAGTGAGAATGAGCTGTTTCACAATTCTCTACCCGACTACTGAAAGCAGCTGTGTATCTGTGTTTTGGTTTTTTTAAAAATGTTTTATTAAAGCTATTTTTTATTTATCTCGAATGAACCTTGTCAGTTTTAGCACCATTTATTTACATTGCCTGACACACTCCAGATGCTGTCATCACCTTGGCGAATGTTTGACCCGACTCATTGCAACGTCGGCCAATTAAGGCAAAACACCAAATGCAGCTCTCACTGCTGCGCACATACTGTGCGCCTGTCGCAATGTGATCGGGGATTCTGGTCCCTAATTAGACCGCCACTTCCTGACACATTATACCAGGAGAGCCTCATTAATACTTTGTCATGTGGGGGCGACCGCCCTGTTCTAAATTCGTTCCACCCCCTGTCAGCGGACGGGCAGAGATGGATGGAGACAGAGTGTCCATGCCACAGGCCAGCCAGTGGTCAATGTGCCGGGTGGTGATGATGGGTAGTGTGGTGTGTGTGAGAGTGTGTGTGTGTGTGTGTGTGACAATGTGTGTAAGAGTGTGTGTGAGAGAGAGAAAGAAACAGAAAGAGGACATCCTTCCTGTACTTTCTGAAATTGGCAGAGGCAAACCCCCTAAAACTAGCCCCACCTCCTCCACTACTCCACCGTTGCATGCCAGGATAACCTGAGGGGGCCTGATCCCTGTAAGGGCCCATTCATACCTTATGTGTGAGACGAATACAGATACTGTATGTGGAGTGTTGGTTTGCTGTTGGTGGTGCTGTTGGTTTCGTACCTAGTCTGTCGCGAAATTGAGGAGCTTAACTTTACGGATGAAGACACTGGAATTGGAAAATGCTTGGCAAATGTAAAAGACAAACAAAGGTCTTTACGGTGAAAGCATGTGAACAGAATAACGTGGTCTGGTATGTTAACCCTCTATTGCATGAATAACCTTTTAAACATCATATATATATATTTTAATGTGTGTTTTAGACTTGAAAGTGGTTAAATAATACAAATTTAAACAAAAATCTAAAAATATATATTTTGGGCGGGGGTTGTTGGTAATTTGTTGCCATATGGCAACAACGCGGGTTCGATGAACATGCTGAAATCAATTTTCTTTAAAAAACATGATCTTATTGAAGGAAATTGTAAACAATTGTAACATTATAATGTTACAATGTGCAATATAGTTTATTTGAAGTAAAATACATTTAGTTTTATTCATATTTTACCAGGAATAACTCAATGAGAGCCCTGACCTACACAGTAAAAACTTACAAGGATTTCAGAGTAATTTACTGTGAAATCTCACAGTTAATTACTCTGATGTTCTGGTACACTATGCTACTGTGATGGTCACACGGCACACAGCAAATTAGTCTGAAATCATTGTATCACTTGCCATTTCTCACCTAACTTGCACATCACAGTATTTTACTGTGCTCTTCAAGGATAACCAGCATGCCAAAGTGATAAACTAGGAAACATCACAGTAAACTACTGTGTGGGCGGAGTATCTATTGAATTATTAGTGCATTGGGGCACAACTTCAGTCATAGACAGGTTGGGCTCTTCATTACAATCACACCTTTCATTGACATTTTCAGCAAATTATTTCATTCTTAATGTCTTGTGGTATACATGTATACACCCATCATCAGTTGACTACTTTTTCCCCACTCTCTGTCAAATAACAGAAGAATGAGCTTATATATATTGGGAGATATACATGACCATCTTCATGACGGTGGGAATATGGTCATTTTTCTTGTGTACCACTTTAAATAGTAGCCTACAACCCCTACAATAAACAGAGAATATAACAAGGAGTAATATTTTGAAGCACACTTAAGATATTCCTTCTAGATAAATGGCTCTCCATAAGTGCATTGCATGATGGGACACGATCTGAAGCCTTGATGACTAAATAGTTTGCTGTAAATGTCCATGAAGTGTCTGAAGGCAAAGGTTGTACTATGTGGCAGCCTTGGCCTAATGGTTAGGGAGGTGAACTTAAGTTCAATGAGTTGCAGGTTCAAATCCCCCTAAACCCTACATTGCCCTGGGGACAGCAACCATTCTTGTATATTTGTATATCACTTTGAGTAAAGGCGTCAGCCCTCAACCCAACTGACATGCCTTCCCATTGAACTTTCGCCTACTTCAAGTGTGTAACAATATCTTACTGTGAACTCACAGGGAGTTACTGGCTACTAATTGCATTCATTTCACAGTAACATACTGTGAATTCGTCATATCACAGTTAACTACTGTAAAGGCGTCAGCCTTCAACCCAACTGACATGCCTTCATTGAACTTTCACCCACTTCAAGTGTGTACAATATCTTACTGTGGGTTCAGTAGAAAATACTGTGAACTCACAATGAGTTACTGGCTACTAATTGCATTCATTTCACAGTAACATTCTGCCATAATTTGTTACTGTGAAATCCAGAGAGACGTTTCGTCATATCACAGTTAACTACTGTGCTGTTATAACAGGTGTTTCATGGCTCTAGGCCATGATTGGGTGCACTATGTGGCTGCCTTGGCCTAATGGTTAGGGAGGTGGACTTAAGATCAGAGAGTTGCAGGTTCTAATCCCTCCTAACCCGGCATTACCCTAGGGACAGTAACCAATGTTGCATATCTGTATGTCACTTTGGGTTGCTCCTGGCCATGATTGATTGTAATTACTAATTGTCAGGCCTAATTAGAAGAAGGTCTATGATTGGAAATGTTGCTGGTTCTGCTTCCAATAAATTAAGTTGCAACCAATGTGCTACACAAACACTTTTTTTAAGTTGGCACCTGCTAATGCCTTTGTCTTGGATGTGCACGCCAAAACTCCAGCATCCAATTTTAAATCAGAATATTGCCACCTAGTAAACAAAATTAGGCTATCTTGTGAAGTGCCATTGCACAATTGAAAGTCAAATGCTGCATGACATGATTGACATTGCCTACCATCAACCAGGAACAATGGTAGTGCCCAATCAATCTGTCAATTAGTACCTGACCTCACTTGAGTATATAGGACTGTTACAAGTTCATTGAATTACTACCTGCAGCTGCCACATGCCTGATTACTCTGGTCACATGGTTAACTTTCACCTCTATATAAACTCAGACTGTCACAATGCTTGAGTTGCTTGCCTAAATGACTGTCGCTGGCTCTCTGTCCGGCTTGTTGGTTAGTGAGCTAACTGACCGACCAATTGACTGTTGGCCAGCTGGTTGGCTGGCTAACTGACTCTTTTGGTTGACTGGATGGCTGGTTTGTTAGCTGGCTAGCCATACAACTGACTTGTTTGTTGGTTAGTTGGCTGACTAACTGAGTGTTAGTTGGTTAGCCGGCTCTTTGGCTGGCTAGCTGACAACTGACTCTTTTGGTTGGCTGGTGGACTGGTTTGTTGGCTGGCTAGCTATTTAGTTGGTAGTGAGTATTATGGTAGCAGGTATCCTTTTTGGTGTGTTGCTTACTTGATTAAGAAATTTCAGGTTTGTCTAATTATGCTCAACCAGAGTATTCTATGCACACTGGTTAATGTACTATCATCCAGGAGACTACAATTATCAAATGGTAATAATATTGCACATACTGCAGATACTTGAGTTTCTCTGTGGTTATGGATAGTTCGGTCTATCAATTCAAGAGAGCAGTGTGATGGACTGGTTCCATGCCACAGTTGTCTCAGTCATGGTGGGGAATGGGAGGTGCCACAATAACATGGTAGCTACCTCTTTTGTGGTGATGAATGGAGGGGCGGGATCATGGTAGTGTGGGTAGGGTGACAGTAACTTACTGTGGTGTGGCCACAGTAAACTACTGTGAGAAGATAGCAGTAAACTGTGAGGATGGCCACAGTAAACTACTGTGAAATGAATGCAATTAGTAGCCAGGAAGTTCCTGTGACATCACGGGAATATTTTTTACTGTGAATGTAACTCAATGGGAGCCCATTGGGATGCATGTATAGAAGGAGTGTCACTCTATGCATGTGAAAATTGATTTATTTGTTAATATTATATCATATAACTTATGAATTGAGGTATACAAATAGCATAATGTTAAGAAGGTTCATGTTTTCAAGTTAAAATTATATAATAAGTGCAAATAGAGCACTGTGTAACTCAATGGGAGCCCTGCCCTATGTAAGTCAATGGGAGCCCATTGGGATGCATGTATAGAAGGAGTGTCACTGTATGCATGTTGTTGCCATATGACTGAATGGGCCTTAAAAAAAGTAAGTGGCCAGGACCCTACAGTAACTCTTGAGGGCAATGTGCCAGAGTAGGAAGTGCCAATGCTGATGCCCAATGCCCTAGGAGTGTACTCTTCAAAGCATATGAGTAGTTCTGCATCAGTGATCTGAGTGGAGTGTGCGTACGTCAGCGTGTGAGGTGGACTGGAAGAGAGAGAGAGACAGACAGAAAGAGAGAGAGGGAAAACAGCAGCAACATGTGGCTGACAACTGTGGGCTCACGATATGACAGCAGCGTGAGTCATCCTGACATGATGGTCTGCAGCTGATAATCACAAGAACAGAAGAGGAGCAGTCCATCCCTAATATCAGAGAGACGGGATAATAATCCTAGAATCTACCAATATTGTCCTTTGCAGTACATTACATTAATATACACAGATTGGGACCAAATACACAGATATACAAATACAGAAAATGTTAAAGCAAGTCTTTTAAAATATATTTTTCAGGACTTTTTGCCTTTATTTTTGACAGGACAGTGGAGGAGAGACGGGGAGGGATTGGCAAATGATCCAGGCCGGAATCGAACCCAGGTCGCTGGTATAGTAACCCAGTGCCCTATGGTTAGGCCACAGCAGGACCAAAGTATTTTTAAGTCTTGAACATTTCTTTTACTGTGCATTTATCTGGCACTTTATAGTTAACTGTGTAACTTAAAGTTAGTATTAATGGGTATTGGTTTCAGTCCCTTGAGAAATGTTGTGGCTAGGTACCTTACTCAGGTATTACTCAGCCTAACAAGACGCAGCTGACTTAACCTGAATGCCATCCTAATAGTGCATTTCATTATATAGTATATTACATAATATGACATTTCGCTGACACTTTATTCCAAGGTATTGGTTATTGTCCCCGATGCAATTTGGGGGTTAGGTACCTTGATCAGGTGTTACATAGCCCCACAACACGTGGCTGACCGAGATGGCATCATACTTCAGTGCCATTTAATTAGGCTATATGTCGAGGAGTTGCAAAACACATCCCATTCATTTTTGTATACTTGATGCGAGTCATATGAATCGTTATTTGAGGAGATAATGTCATGTGTTAACGTTGTTTTTTTATGCATGTTAGCGCCGTGCATGATAGGCCATCAGTGTGAGTCATGCTGATATGATGGTTTGCGGCTGATACTCATACGAACAGGAGAGTAATGGCCATGGCCAGCTGTATCATACGAAAGAGCCTCCAAACCAATGGATTCGAGAGAGCCACTGATTAACCTGTCAGCTAGCCCAGACCCTATGGCGTGGAGCACACAGACAGCTTTCTTTTCTTTATGATGTGGTCACTGTTATAACATGTCTCTCAGCTTGAGGGTCTAATTACTCAGCCTGCACATTAAAGCCATGCCCGATGCTGCAATAATGTTAGATAACAGCTCATAAGTGTCGTACAAGGACCTTGTGTGTGTGTGTGTGTGTGTGTGTGTGTGTGTGTTGGGGGGGGGTGAGAGAGAGAGAGAATGTATGTGAGAGAGAGAGAGAGAGAGAGCGTGTGTGGCGATATACTTTTACTGTAATGTGCATTTATGTGTCTTTGTGTATGTTTGGATTTGTGTATTTATGTAATAATGTACTCTACTGTACTACCCTACTCTAGTTGCTTAGGCAAAATGGGCTTCCGTTATGGGCACTCGCTGCACTGTACAGCAGTAAACAGATGCTTCATTTCTCCCGACAACAGATCAGGACCAATGAGCATATGTAACTATACGTAATAAGGACATTAGGAAGGAACATTGTGTTTTAAATGAAATGCTGAATGTCAGCAAACGTTAAATCAAGAACGTGGTTAGCCTGGTGAACCAGCGCCACCCGCTGGACGGCAAGTCTGGTTTATCAGGCTAGAACGTGGTGGCACTAGGGCCAGCTTCAGGCAACTCCACAGGTAGACAAGGAAGTTTTATTTCATCTGGGGCATGGTAACACTGGTAAAACCGCCAACCGGTTTCAACCCACACTGGGTCTTCATCAGGGCGAGACCCTAGGTTTGACTCAGAAATCCTTCTTCTCGAAAACGTTAAATCAAACTTGAGACTTATGGGCAGCTTAATGCTAAATATTCGCTCACATACAGTATTTTATGTCCTCATCTCAGGAACAGACTTGAGACTCAACTGTTTTCTTCATGTTCCTCCACTCTGACCATTTGACTTTATTCACAAATGGTTTTGCCCTCTTCTGCTGCCCTCCTTTTCTGAGAAAGGCTAAATACACGGTCAAACTTTCTTGGCAGGCTCTGAGAAGGGAAGAAAAGCCATCATTGAGAACAGCAGCTGACTTCATCTCCTATCTCTCCCCCACCAATGCTAATCTTTGTTTGCTTCTGTGTTAATGGATCATGTACACGATAAAATGTGAAGTTTCCTCAAAGGGCTTTTAGTTTAAATGTGGGTGAACCTGGAGGTTCTCCGAGAAACCTTATAAGTTCTCTGAATAACCTAAAAGTTTTGGGATGAGCAATGTTTTACCATAATAGCAATTGAAGGGTTCCTCAAAAAACCTTTGGATTCCTGCATTTTCTGAGGAAAATTGAAGAGAACCTCATGGCTCTTCCAACAACCAATGTGCCACATATAATCTTGTGTTCGTCTAACTTTTAGAGGCTCCTCTACAGTAGCAAACTGACGGTTCTTGGGAGAATTTTTAATTGTCACAATGTACAAAATAATACAAAACCAGTTACTAAAATTTTGGGTGATTCAGACATGTGGTTGCCGGAAGTTTTACATTTCCAAGAACAGATAGATATCACCAAATGGTTAAAAAAAAATCCAATTTCTTTAAAAGACTATTCTTGGCCTTTTCTGAAGCAAAATATTTTTCTTCATTTCGTTTTTACTCACAGTACATTTAACACAATGCCTCAGTTCATATTTGCAGATTGGGTTGTATTCACCCAGAATAATGTCCTCTTCTTTGCCTTCTCTCTAAGAAAAAGGAGCAATGCCAAGTCAGACTTTCTTGGCACACCCTGGGGGGAAAAAGAGAAGGGGTGACTGTTAAGTCAGCCTGTTGCCTCCTCTCTCACCCCAGCCAATGTCGACAGGCTAACTTTTGTTTTCTCCAGCCATGACTTGACAGCGACGCTGCTCGTCTCCCTAGTGCACTTTTCTTTTCCCACAGCCCACGTCCGAACCAAACGTCTCCTCTCTGTCTGTCTTTCCTCTGTTTGGCCATCATCCACTCCCATGCACCCCGACAGGTCGATTAGGTCAAAGAATGTCTACTACACACACACACACGGATGTACACACACACACACACACACACACACACACACACACACACACACACACACACACACACACACACACACACACACACACACACACACACACACACACACACACACACACACACACAAGGACTTGCACACACACACATGCACACACACACACATTTGAGCACTGAACACTGCTCACATCACTTCATCCCATGCCTGGACACACACAGTACTGTGCGTATGACTCCTCTGAGGCTAGACCATGATGCCTTGGGACCAACTCATCCCTAACCCTGAGTCTCTTCATTGCGCTATGTCCAGAAGAGATTGGCTTTATTAGTTTGAGATGAGATTAATTCCCCCCCAGCTTCTATTTATATGGCAGAGTTTACGATTGTTGATATTATTAAGTTTATTAGCCTGTCATGTATGTGCATGGGCTGTGTAATGTAGTGTTTGTTGTCTGCATGAGGACGCTGTGCGAAATAAGCTTAATATATTGTATGTTGGGAAGAATCTCAAGGAGGAAAACACTCCCAGTTGAATTTATAAGATGGTTTTGGAAAATGTACATGAACATAATCCTCTTCAAGTCATTCTTTCCTTAAATGGAGCATAATCAGATGTTTTCTTGACGAATAGGCTACTATTTGTACACCTAAATCAAAACTCAAAACCCATAACACAGAAAGGTCACACTCCATTTGCACGAGTCTTTTAACCCATTGATTCTGGATTCTGGGTATACGCTACATTGACCTAACCTACAGTGCTGGCCGAAAGTATTGGCACCCCTTCAATTCTGTCAGATAATACTCAATTTCTTCCAGAAAATGATTGCAATCACAAATGCTTTGTTATTAATATCTTCATTTGTTTGTCTTGCAATGAAAAAACACAAAAGAGAATGAAAAAAGTCAAATGAATGACCATTTTACACAAAACTCCAAAAATGGGCCGGACAGAAGTATTGACACCCTCAGCCTAATACTTGGTAGCACAACCTTTAGACAAAATAACTGTGAACAACCACTTCTGATAACCATCAATGAGTTTCCTACAACGCTCTGCTGGAATTTTAGACCATCCTTGAGGTGATTTGAAGGGTGCGTTCTCCACACTGACGTTTTGAGATCTCTCCATAGGTTTTCTATGGGATTCAGGGGTGGACTCCTACATTATGCTGCAAAATTTGTTGATAATCTTCAGACTTCATAATTCCATGCACACGGTCAAGCAGTCCAGTGCCAGAGGCAGCAAAGCAACCTCAAAACATCAGGGAAACTCTGCCATATTTGACTTTAGGGAGCGTGTTCTTTTCTTTGAAGGCCTTCATTGCAAGACAAACAAATGAAGATATTAATAACAAAGCATTTGTGATTGCAATCATTTTCTGGAAGAAATTGAGTATTATCTGACAGAATTGAAGGGGTGCCAATACTTTTGGTCAGCACTGTAAGCACATGGGACTGCATTCGAATGTGTTCATTCATCTATAACATACCCACATCTTTCACATTTTTAATCAAAATCTCAAATGCGCCAGAATGCTACTTTATAACAGAGGTAGTGTTCTAAGGGATTAAACAATGGGAAAATGAAGTAATCAGTAGGCCTAAAGTTTAAAGCCATCTAAACAATTGGATGGAGTTAGTGGGCATGTCATTTTTTTTTCTACAGGTAAACAATATTGCTTCCTAAGTTCTTGATAATGGATAAATTCATGCTGCTGTAATCTATCTTTCAGGACGTCAAAATACTCAAAAGCTTCAAAGCTCAGGTTTCCCACCTCTCCCTTTACTTAACCTTTAAACTTGTCCAGGTGCCACATAATAGCTGGTGACCTTGTGTGTGATGTGGTGGAGATTAATTGATCAGATGGCTAGATTGGAGCACAGTCAGGGCTGGACTGGGACAAACAAAATCAGGCCGGGCATTCTCAGCAAAGACCAGTCCGCCAGGCATTGAGAGAGACAATGAAGCCTGTGACAACATTTTCAGTAATCTATTACAAGCTATTTTGACCACAACAGCCAAAACGAATATTTAAATCTGACTCAGAGAGGTCGGCATGAGGATTGATACCACTACTTTGAGGGGAGGACCAGGCCAAAATCATCAACAGTCCACTGGGCAAATGCCCTGTATGCCATGTGGCCAATCCAGCCATGAGCACAGTAATCCCTAAAAGACAGACCATACGGGGCACGGCAAACTGCTGATGCTCTAACAGACTGTTGCGCTGCTGTGCTATGTGATTTAGAGGTCTGAGTCTGGATGGTGGCCAATCGAGAGGGTCCATTGATAAACACAAAGGTCTTACGAAATCACCGCCGTGTAAGAGTCGGCCAATATGGTCTTTATTAGAGGATTCATTCATTCATTCATTCGTTTGTTTATTTGGATAGGACAATGCGTATTAATCAATACATCAGCTTGAGAGCTTCAATATAAACATGCCAGGATTAGCATAGATGCTAAATTTCATCTGTTGTCCTAGGTAGCCTACTCACACTAAAACAAATAACAAGAAAACAAACTAGCCTACAGCATGACCAAGGACATTTACATATAGCCCTTTGAGATGAACACTTTTTTTGGGAGAGGGTCCTCAAAAATGTAGACATGCAAACACAAAACATACTGTACATTACACATGCTCTCATATGTGTTCAAGCATTTCCTTGCTACGAGGTCAGCTCTATGTTCCCACAGCCTCTTGATCCCACAGCCCGTTGGTCCCACAGCCCATTGGTCCCACAGCTTATTCCTGCTGCTCCATGTTCCCACATTTTAAAGAAATTATTCAAATATAGGCCCTATGTTCAACAACTCACATTTCCGAGTAAAGTAAGAGAACATGCCTTTCTCCCTGCCATGGGACATAGGGCCTAAATTTGCATAAATTATTAGAAATGGAGCAGCAGGTATATGCTGTGGGACCAATGGGCCTAAACATAATGTTATAAGTCTTAGTGATGTGGGACCAATGAGCTGTGGGACCAATGGGCCTAAAAAATAATGTTATAAGTCTTAGTGTTGTGGGACCAAAGGGATGTGGGACCAATGGGCCTAAAAAATAATGTTATAAGTCTTACTGATGTGGGACCAATGGGCTGTGGGACCAATGGGCTGTGGGAACATAGACACACTCCCCCTTACCTACCACCCACTCAGCCTTTTCCATCTCTACCCAAGAAGATTTTCAAACTAGTACAAAAGTGCTACAGTGGGTGTTAAAGGAGAAATGCATGTCATGTCCATATACATGTATGTTTTCTTCTAGCCTGGCTCTCACGAAATCTTACACGAGACCGAACGGAATCAGATATTTCACAGCCTGTCCAATCAGAATCACGGGGCGGGATCGCGGAGCGGGGTATATACAAGTCAGTGGTTGAAGTAGTACGTGATAAAAAAAAGCCATGTGAATTCTTCAATCAGGTTCGAGCTGTTTTGAACACACCTATGCATTTCCATAGCTAAGCGATTGACAATGTTCCAGATGGTTGGTAACAACCATCACATGAGAACCAGGGGTCCGTTTCTCGATTCTTGTCGTTGCTAACCGTCTTAAGACCGTCTTAAGACAGTCTTACCATTCCCTTGGATTTAGTGGTGAGCGTCGCTGTCGAGAGAGAGTTGAGTCGCTCTTACGAAGGACGTTGCTACTGTCGTTAGCAAAGACGCTTTCGAGATGCGGACCCCTGGTTAGTTTTATTCTATCAGCCCAATGTTTTTTATATGTTTTTTCTCTGATGCAATCAGCTTCAGATGCTGACTAATCTCTCTCTGAAGGGAGAGTCAAGTCAAGTGTGTTTAATTGTTAAATTCTTTTATGTAAATTACATTACACAGAGGATTTGGAATTGTGCTACACCAAACAGCAGATGTGCAATGAAACGATTAATGTAGCTCTCATTATTTGTTCATGTCCCTTTGGCCACAACACACACACACACACACACACACACACACACACACACACACACACACACACACACACACACACACACACACACACACACACACACACACACAATCGAAAACAATTTTAACATAACATGACATTGTATGGTACAGCTGTCAACAAATTACATCAGCTTGTCCAAAGCTGATTATCATGACTCACTGTACCTCAATTTTATGGCAGCCACCGATCACGAGTCATTTACTGTACTGTTGTTGTCCAGCCAGGGCTGTAACCAGACATTTTCAAATACTAAGGTAAAATACTGCATGCTGTACTGTATACCGTAGATTTAGAATCCTTCACATACTTCTGTCAAGCTCTTAAGTTTGTTTTTATGCATCACTGAGGATAAATGGGGGTGTACAGACTGAATTCATCATTGTTGATCATACACGTATATCAATTTTCATCATACTGTAGATACATTTTACATTACTGGAAAAAACATAGAGGACATGACCTCTGTGTCCTCAATGGTAGTTACGGCCATGTGTCCAGCCCTTTAGTAAAGGCCATGTGTAACTGAGGTCATCTGCGCTAGGTTGCCACTCGGGGTTCGAAACCACAACCTACCAGTCAATGCTCCAGTTCGAGCATGGGAGGCACAGAACGATACCACTGAGCTAAAGTTCCAAACCGACAGCTCAACGCTCACTATACTGTATAAGACTACTGGAAAGAGGTCTGCTAACTTTCTACCCTGAACTAGCATACATTACACAAGCTTAAAAGAATCTTACCATTCTGTGGTAAAAACAGGTGGTTGCTAAAGCTCTCTCTCCTGCTAGCGCCATCTAAAGCCATGTAGAGCTAGCTTTTCAGTCTGATTTCCTATTGTGGTACACACATCTGCTACAGGGACATGAGAAAGAGCATGTTAAACCGGCATCATGCTGATTTAGGAGGCCCATTTCAGGCTTCCTGATGGCCCTCCCAAGGTGTCGTGTATAAGCAGGCCGTGACTGGTAGTCTGGCATACAGAGCATTTCCTGGTGGGCCAACAGTACTGATGCTGTTGAGTGTTTTTTTTCTTACAGACCAGTCCACAGTTTAGAGGAGGCTGCGCCAAGATGCCCAGTTATTTTTTAGGTCCAGTCCAACCCTGTGTACAAAGAATGTGACATTCTGGGATAAGTCATTAAATTCAATTCATTACCAGCCATTCGATAAACAACAAGGGAGGTTCTCCCTGTTACTTAAGCCTGCACCTCGAGACAAGCAGGCAACGGAAATCCATAATGGGCATGGTGGCTCATCAAAGGGCTTGTGGGATGCCTCGGCACACTTTCCACCCATCACGTCCGTTGTCTCTGTTAGCCGCCTGACGTTTCAGGCATGGTCCAGGATGCTGCTGCTGCATAGGCCGCACAGTATTGCCATTCTTTAATGAAGGCATCCATTATTTTTTGTGAGAATGACCCTTTGGGGGAATGTTAAGGCGTCTGTATCCTCCCTTGTCCTCCTCCTCCTCCTCAAGTGAACCATATCTCACAGACGGGAGGAGTGAGTGAGCCATATGGTCAGTCTGCAGACGGGAGCTGGTGGGAACAAATACCATGTACCATTTCCTCTATAAAATATTGTGCAAGGGCTCGCACACGAACATACACACACACACACACACACACACATACACACGCACACACAAACTCCCACACGCGCGCGCGCGCGCACACACACGCACGCACGCACGCACACACACACACACACACACACACACACACACACACACACACACACACACACACACACACACACACACACACACACACACACACATACACACACACACACACACACAGAACATGCCCCTATGCATGTGCTCGCAGGCACGCACACATAGACGCACACACATACATGCATGCACACAAACACGCACAGCATTTGGGTGTTGGCAGACATACATGCTGTTGTGCTGTTTTAGAACATGAGATGCTAACAAGGATGATATTTTTCAATGGCTTCTCTCGACCCTCAAGGATTAATTGGGAAAAAACCAACATTCAACAACATTCAACTCAAGTGCCTTTTATGATGTTCCACTTGAGTGTAAATGTTTGTTTTGTCTGAACATTAAGGTCCCTTTCTAAGCTATTATCAACGCTCTCATTGATTCTCCATAGTTGAGTGTTGCTCCACCGCACAGAGCGATGCGTAGGCTACGGCTACTGTTAAAAATAAACCCTTTGAGCCCCTTTGTGATGAATTCATCATCTGTGAGGCTCACGTGTCGATCTCTGATGTTTAGCTCTGTGTCAGATATACGTACATTAGCATAAGCTTCTGTCTGTGCATGAATTAATTTGCAGTGGTGTTCACGCCGCAGCCTATTTTTTGTCGGCCCATCTGTGGTGGTGGTGTTGTTGCAGGTTGAGTCACCGTCGCCGGCGTCCTTTGGACCTGGCATCAGTCATTGACTTGTCACAGGCAGACACACTATCTGTCAATTTCACACTGTGCTGGTCGTTGCTGACCTTTTTTTCCATACAAGGAAGGTCAATCACATGTACGTAGGCTATATAGGCTTCAGCGTTTAGTCAATAGCCAGCCATCCATTAACACCGGGCCTCAATTACACTAGACAATACTGTGTCCCGTGGCAGTGAGCCTGTGGAGTATCCGTGTTATTATGCAGTAATAATGGGCCTCTGCATCATTTATACTTCAGGGGTGCATTTCTCGAAACCATAGTTGTTAACTATGTTAGCTACTTTGTTATTTGCAATGCAACTTCCCACCCAAGTCGCTAACTGGCTAACAACTGCACTTCTGAGAATCGCAGCCCTGGATTGGTGTCCATCTCAAGAGCAGTTAAACAACGGCAATGAAGACTGTTGCCTACTGTTTGCCTTGAACATATAAGCTAGAGTTCTTAAACATGTGCAGGGTGTACCAGTTATTAGAATTCATATTTTTTTAATTAAAATTGTTTAAAGTGTAATAGAATTTTCAGTCATCACTTCCCCGTTTGGTCACTGCCTGTTAGGTTCAGGCAGTGACAAACCCCGACCCCCCTTTGGCAGAAGTATGGCGGGCGAGGCTAAGGTAATGCAACAAGAAAGGGATATCTATGAAGCCTATTAGGCCTACACATTGAAACACACATATAACTTTTTTTCGGGGCACCCTGAAGGCCAACATCAAAAACTTGAAAAGAAGCACAGTTTGATTGTTTGATTAACAATTAGGCTACTTTAATGTGCTTTATTTTGATTAAACACCTATTATGGCGTCTTGCACTTTAGTGGGTGTGTGCACAGACCTGTCAAGTCTAACCTTCAGGTATGCCTGCAGGGTGTCTAAGCGCAACACCCTTCTCACCAAAGGAGCGCACTCAGCGCACACACACACTTCCACTTTCACATAACCATCTGTTCAGCGTGATCAGTGAATGGGCGTGTTTTTTTCTTTTGTTTTTGTTTTCTGTTTTTTTTTCTCAAACTGCAGTTTGGCACCTTTCTGTAGCACTCTGTAGCACTCCTCCACCTCTTTCTGCCTGTGGCACGCGATAGCGGACTGAGCGCGCCAGTGCACCCATGGTAGAGTGAGAAACAAGGCACGAGAATGAAGCGCCGAGCGGTGCGATGCTAACAGATGAGGGAGTCCATCCCCAAGCCTCATACTTTGCACACCTCTCCTTCCTGCTTCGACCATCTTAACCGCAGACAACAGGCACAAGTTGGCACAGTCCGCGTAAAGGGACAGCTTCGCACAGGACTTTGTTGATTATCCACGTCCGTATCCTGGCATTCGAATAAGACCCGTTTCTGTGCACGAGACTGGTTGAGAAACGTACCGAGGGATCGTCTGTCAAGCTAGACATCCTACTTCCTGGTAAGTGTGGAAAAATCATGACACCTGTTAAGTGTTTCGTGGATTTGTATGTGATCCCGTTTGTTTTAGTTATTCTTCAACATTTTAGGGCTTGTATTGAAATAGCTTTCTGGTACAGCCTATACAGATGATGAAAGTCGGGACATTGCTGTTCATGCAGTAGTGGTGAATGAAGGGAAAAATAACTTATTGTACAGAAGTTTTTGTTTTCATTTTATTCTGTATCATCCAGTGTGGATTTTTTTAATACTCCATTGAAACATCTCTCTCTCTCTCTCTCTCTCTCTCTCTCTCTCTCTCTCTCTCTCTCTCTCTCTCTCTCTCTCTCTCTCTCTCTCTCTCTCTCTCTCTCTCTCTCTCTCTCCCTCTGTCTCTCTCTGTCTCTCTTTTGCTCTGTGTTTGTGCTGAATGTGTGGGTCCTGGCGGCAAAGCTTACTGTGAGGGCATTTTCTATGTGGAGCAAGGTAAAGCTTTGTTATTAGACTGATAACATTGAGCAGGGGCATCATATGGTATTTTTTTCATTTTCCCTCTGAGTGCATCAAATAGCCAATCATCAGAACCCACCCAGACATGAACATGACCTAAAAAGGACTTACAGACAAAAACAGCAGGATAGTGTGAAGACCAAGCCTTTCTGGGTGTTTGTAATACCCTTTAGAGACAGGGCGCAAAAGAAAATCCAAATTCGCTGACCCGTCTGAGCGTGGTGTAAGCCCTGGCAGCTGGGATTCAGGGCTCTGTTGAAAAGAGCCTGAGATTGAGAATCTTAATGTTGTGACAGTTGCCTACCAGGAGGTGCGATTTGCTGGCTATGACTACTGTGTCAAGGTCGACCAGTCCAAGGACAAGTCAGTGGTGTTTAATTTGTGTGTTTTTTTTCCTTCTTTTCCTCGGAAAATGCATTTCCATACATTTATCAGGATTCTCCATCTCTCTGCTAAATGATAGGCCTACACCAAAACAGGCTTCTCTTAGTCAAAAGGTCAACGCAGGTCTCTCTTCTGCAGTGTAAAGACATATTTTCTAGATGCTTAAGGAATGAAATGCAACTAGTGACAGCAACACATGATTAATAACATTTTGTGGGAAGGAAGTTAATCTGATATGACTTGCTGAGTAAGAAGGATGAATTAACTTTTTAAACACCAGCCAGTGTGCTCATAGACTTTGTATCAGAAATGCAACCAGACCCTTTTCTTGACCAAAACAAAACATGTTCAATCAAATTTCCCCCATGTAGAATTTTGTTGGAAGTGGCTAACATCTTGCAAGTTGCAAGCTTTTAGATGATCATCTCGCCATGTTTGTCCTGGACAAAATACCATTTCTATACCATTGGGAGGACAAAGAATGGATACAATTTTATCAAAAGTAAACTTACCCCCATCTTTTCTATCAGTCAAAATAATTTTTCATTAGAATTTGTCCTGTTGGTGGGGTGGTAGTTTAGAGCCCTGATAAGAGTGATTAACGTAGTCCTTGATGAATAATCAAAGCAGATAAAGTGAGTTGTAACCGACCACTTATTGAATCCACCATGTAACTGGATGCCTTTTTGAAAATTGCAAGCAATTTCAAGCCACACACTGTTCAGTTGATTACTAGGCACATCCTTGTGGACTATCAACAAATCTGGATGACTAAGAATCCTCATCACAGATGAGCTGCCTTAGTCATCACCCTGTTACGTCTCAATTTGCTATGTTAGTGTGACCTTACTGTACGGCCATGTGTGTGCTTAAGTGGCATGTGAGAGGATGTCTGACATGGAAGGATGAGTGGAGCAGAGATGGTGGAGGAGGAGAGGAGGGGTGAAGAGAGGACAAGAGCAGTGGGCAGAGGAGAGGAGAAGACGTATAGAGGAGAGGAGCAAGGCTGGAAGAGAGGAGCTAAGAGAAGGTGTGAGGAGTGGAACGTGGGTGAAGAGAGGTCAGAGGAGAAGAGGTGGGATGCGTGGCTGCTTGGCCTGTCAAGATGGAGAGGAGAGGAGAGGAGAGGAGAGGAGAGGAGAGGAGAGGAGAGGGGAGGGGAGGGGAGGAGGGGAGGGAGAAGTTGGAATGTGTAGCTGCTTGGCCTGTTAAGATGTGTGAGGTTAAATATGGTGGCAGGCTTTTAACAGTGTGAGCGGCTCTCTGAGGACTGAGTGTGGTGTAGTGGGAACTGCAAGGGCTTGGTCTTAAGCCCACGGCTCTGCCGGCTGTTCACCGAGATACCGTGCTCCTCACACTTTCTGCAGTGTTAATTCAACACTGAGGGACTTGAATTTAATCTAGTCATTCAGTTTCGTTTGTTTAATAAGACATATTAGGTTTTTTTTCCTTTCCCTGACACGTTTCAAGGGTGTAACTTCCGTCGTCATCAGAGGTTCACATGGATGTTGATGTGTGACGTGCTTTTAAAAATCATTGACTTGAATTTAACACTCTTCTCGTCTTGGTCCTCTCTACATGTTGAATTATAATTTTATAATTTTTATTATTACTTTTTATGCCTTTATTGACAGGATAGTATGAGATGCTGACAGGAAGTGAGTGGGAGAGAGAGATGGGGGAGCATTGGGAAATGATCCCGTCCGGACTCGAACCGGGGTTACCATGGGCATGAAAGCCCAAATGTTGGGGGGCTCAGCGCGTTGCGCCACAGCGCCCACCTACATGTTGAATTAACATGACAAAAATCTACTAGCAGATGGGTTCTCTTATGGTCTGCTCACTGTACGTACACGCATGACACCACGTTTCACTTTCTTATACCCACATATAGTATTTTTCTAACCTTTGCTTTGCATTATTGTCTGTAATCATTGTTTTTACTCTCAGTAGGCCTACATTTCACACACACACAAATGTGCACGGACGCAAGCACACACTTCAGTAGAAGTCCTCCTTGCATGCAGTAATGCAGTGCACACAGCGAGATAAATAGAAAGACACTTCATTGATCCCAGAGGAAATTTAGAAGAAGAAATTAATTTAGTAGCATATACACACATTATTCATGGTTGTTATACGGCACATGTGTTGGACACACACACACACACACACACTTTATTATCTTAACATAGAGATAAAAAAGCAACAACATTCACACACATAACCCACTTGTACACACACATATACCACATGCATCAGTATTTTTTAAGACACATCCTTCATACAAATGTGCAATTCCGCAAGCCTCTCACATACTCCTGTCATTTCCCTTCTGCTGCCTATTTGATCACTGGTGTAAATGCGCAAAAGGGCAAACACAGACTTTGCGCTTGATGAGAGCCATGTCATTCAGAAGATTTCCGCCCCACAGGGGAGTAAGGCAGGCAGGGATGGCAAGCAAAACAACCCATGCTCTCCTCTTCTCTCCTCTCCTCTTCTCTCCTCTCCTCTCCTCTCCTCTCCTCTGCTCTGCTCTCCTCTTATCTTCTCTCCTCTCCTCTCCTTTCCTCTCCTCTCCTTTCCTCTCCTCTCCTCTCCTCTCTTCTCTTCTCTTCTCTTCTCTTCTCTTCTCTTCTCTTCTCTTCTCTTCTCTTCTCTTCTCTTCTCTTCTCTTCTCTTCTCCATGCCTCTCTTTACCTCTCCTCTCCTCTCCTCCAAGCTTCTCCTGTCGAAGCTCTAAGAGGTTTAGGATGGGATTTCAGAGACGTGCCTCCCCCCCCCCCCCCCCACACACACACACACACCATATGACACAAGGGGGTCCTGCACTCCACCTCACTGCGATTTGCCATACACCCCCCCCCCTTGCTCGACGTCCTTAGTCCTGACCCCAGGGACGACTATAAGATCAGAGAATAGCACCGCTTGTGTCAGTTGTCAAAGAGCAACAAGCCTGGTTACTGTAACAGAGGCACTATAACTCTGCCTGTCTCTCTGTGTGTTCGTTGGTTTGGTCTGTGGGTTGTGTTGTGTTTGTGTTTGTTCAGGGAAATGCGCTCTGAATGCCTCAGCTCCGCTCCGCACTTCACTGATGCGGGATGATGGGCTGTTAAGAATCGGAAGTGACAATAGAATATTGCAAATCGATGATGAACTTGACTCGGCGGTAGTCCAACTAGGCCTCGGGGAAGAGAGAGGAGGGGGATGGGGAGAGATAGAGAAAAGAGAGAGAGAAACAGAACGAATGAATGAATGAATGAATTAATGCATTAATTAATGAATGGCTTGTCTTGCAAGTAACTATCTGTCCTACCTCTCTGAGTGGGAAACGTAATTTCAATTCCTTTGTACAATATGTCCAGTGTAAGTAAAAAAAATGACAATAAAACTGACTTCGACTGGGAGAGTGGTCAACGGAGAGAGAGAGAGAGAGAGAAAAAAAAACAGAGAGATGCAGAGAGGTCAAGAGAGAGAGGCAATGAAAAAGAAGAACAGAAAGAGGCACATACAGAAAAAGATGTATAGACTGAGAGAGGCAGGGACAGAGCAAGAGGGGGAGAATCAAAGCATCAGAGAAGCAGAGTGAGGGAGAGAAAGAGAGAGAGGAGTTCAGTTCAGCGCTGCTGTGGCCAGAATCTAGAATCGGACCTGTTTTGGTAGTGGCGGTGCTGCCGGTGGTTCTGTGGAGCCTGTGGGATGCTCTTTCCCTCGCGCTTGATTGACACCCCCCTCTGACTATAAATTATAATCTGCTAACAAACACGAGGCTCCACCCTGGCGTAGGGGATTAGAAGAGGAGAGAGAGAGAGAGAGAGAGAGAGAGAGAGAGAGAGAGAGAGAGAGAGAGAGAGAGAGAGAGAAAGACACAGAGGGAGAGGGAGAGGGAGAGAGAGAAAAAAGAGAGAGAGATAGAGAGAGAGAGAGAGAGAGAGAGAGAAAGACACAGAGGGAGAGGGAGAGAGAAAAGAGAGAGAGAGAGAGAGAGAGCGAGCGAGAGAGAGAAAGAGATGCTGCTGGCTGCAGAGGAGAGCAGGCGGGTTGGGTTGCATCTCACTCAAACTGAGTCTCTCTGCCAGACGCACTGGAGTTAGGAGGAGCTCTGCCTGCTTTGGTGGCCGCTACGCAGTCGGACAGCCATTTGGTCGTTTGGTCAGTCGGTGGGTTGGATGTTCGGTCAGACATGGCAGCCTTTTCAGACATGCCACGGGTGGAGCAGGGGAAGGGGAGCAGCACGACTACTCTGCTGGCAGGTACGGTGAACAAACAAGTGCCAAAGTCAATCAAGTATGCCTCGGAAACTTCCATCCAGGTCTTGTCTTGGGTTTTCTGCTGCAGCAGCATCGCCTGGAGCTGTTAATTGAGGGGCTCTGGTGGAAGTCATGCCTTGGTGTGTGTGTGTGTGTGTGTGTGTGTGTGTGTGTGTGTGTGTGTGTGTGTGTGTGTAGGGGGGGGGAGAGAGAGAGAGAGAGAGAGAGAGAGAGAGAGAGAGAGAGAGAGAGAGAGAGAGAGAGAGAGAGAGAGAGAGAGAGAGAGAGAGAGAGAGAGAGAATGTGTGTGTTTGAAAGAGAGAGGGGAAGAGACATCCATGACGGTGGTGCTGGTTGTGATGGGGTGTGTTGTTCAAGGAAGTTCATGGTTGTATAACATAGTCTTTGTAAACACTACATGGGATGAGCATGTGTTCTCGATGCTGCAGTGGTGCTTTTAATCAAACTCTTGTTTATTTTCTAATGAGAATCATATGGAAGGCTAAGGATTGCCCGTTGTTGTGAATACCTGTTGCTATCAAGTCATTGTGGAAGTATGAGGCTAGATTCTGTGTTTTTGTAACTTCAGATGCTTTTATTCAGAGTATTTTCAAAATTGTAATCTGGGGAAGAGTAAGGAAAGTTGTTTGCTGCTATCATTACATTGCAAAAGCCAACATTTTAATGCCATACCTAAATATTCACTGAATATGAACTGAGTTTTCACAGTATTTCATATTTTGGCATTTTCCATCTTTGAGCTTTGAGTGGGGGATTAGACATTTTCATTATTTTAAAAAGAAGTACACTAAGACACATTGTCTTGTCTTTTGCCATGAAAGTGCAATAAGAGTTAGAGTTGATCATTGTATAGAGAGCATGACCTCTTGGCAGACTTGACGGAAAGGATGACAACGGTAGACTGGAAATGTTAGTTTCAGTGCACTCTGTGCACCTGAATCACTTAGTGAAGCGAGAAAATTATTTTTGAAAATTATTTTTTTTCCAAGTCCCGACTGACAGATTTATTGTCAGTTTCTTCATATGTTCAGGTCATACAGTACAAGTCGTAGGGTTCAGCCTTGTAAATGCCATAAAGTCCATCTTCTTACTTACTGTAGCCTAACTGTACCAAGGTTCCTCACATATAAAAGTTATGTTTTTTATGGCTGAACATAAAGTTCATTGGAGCCACATGAGTAGCAATGAGAATTTCCTTCCAATGTTATGTCGAATGTGGTACAGCGCTTTGTCTACGTATACGAGAATTTTTCTTTTCAGTTGCAGCCTTGTGTAGTGTTTGTGCATGGTGCATATACTGTGTGAATATGTTTCGTGCGTGTGTGTGTGTGTGTGTGTGTGTGTGTGTGTGTGTGTGTGTGTGTGTGTGTGTGTGTGTGTGTGTGTGTGTCTGTGTGTGTGTGTGTGTGTGTGTGTGTGTGTGCGCGCGCGTGTGGGTGTGTGCGTGTGCGTGTGCGTGTGCGTGTGTGTGTGTGTGTGCGCGTGCGTGTGTGTGCGCGTGCGTGTGTGTGCGTGTGTGTGCGTGTGTGTGCGTGTGTGTGTGTGTGTGTGCGCGTGTGTGTGATTGCGTATCTGTGTGGGTTGATATACTATGGGGAGAAATCAATGCACATCATCATGCACTGTCGTGGAGGGCTCATTCTTATAGCAGGGAAAGAACATGCAGTATATCCAGATGTCCTACACGACATTGCATGAGGCATTTTTCTTCATTTCTGAATGGTTGCCAAACCCCTGGATAGTACACACAATACACTTTCCTGTGTTAATTCAACACTCAGAGAGTCAATTTAACATCTTCTAGAATGCATTTGGTCCCAGAGTACTCTCTAAGTGACTTAACACTGTATTTTTTACTGTGCACTGTTACGCAATTACAATTCAGGCTGCGCTGGACATCGGCAAAGATGTGCGAGACGTACAAATGTACTTTTCCTCCCAATAGAGACAGAGTTTGTGTTTTTATATGAATGACTGTCAGTTCACATTTCATTCTGTGCAGACTAATCGAGAATTGCAATTTGCAATGTACCCAGGCTGTTATCGGGGCAGATGTGGGAGTCTTTGTACAAGTACTCTTTCCTTCCGGTAGTAGGTTCACCACACAGTTTGCATGTACATCTGCGTTTTTTTGTACGAGTGGTTGTCAACTCTTGTTTTATTCTGTACACTCCATTAGATAACTAGATACCCCAGGGTTGGTTGGATATCCGGACAGATTTTGCATGTATGCAGTTTTTTTTATAAAGTATGACATGCCTGGTTGTCAACTCCTGTTTCAGTCATCTTTTTTAATATATATATTTTTGGGGCTTTTTAAACTTTTATTTTTGACAGAACAGTGGAGGAGAGACAGGAAATGAGTGGGAAGACAGAAACGGGGAAGGATTGGCAAATGATCCGGGCCGGAATTGAACCCAGGTCACCTGCATAGTAACCCAGTGCCCTTCCGTTAGGCCACGCCAGGGACCTGTTTCAGTCTTTACACACTCTTCAATAATTACAATTCACAATTTCCATCCGGAAAGATGTGGAAAGAAGTCTTTGTACAAATGCTCTTTCCTTCCTTTTGTAAGTGGACCACACAGACATAATCGTCAGACAGACAAAACACATGCACAAGAACATCCTCATTTTTTCCCTGATGAAGGTCGAGGATAAGGTCCGTGAATGGGCGCCTATTGAGCGAGCGAGTGGGCGCAGAGCAGACATCCAGACCAGCCTTGCGTGACTACACGGGAGATATCCATAGGAGACCTTCCATTCGATTACATTAACAAAGGGAAATAAATCCTCTTATGATTGTCACCTTAATGAACCGAACTGCTCTGGCACCAAAAAGGCCCGGGCATTTGTGCCAGTCTGCATGTGCATGTGCATGGGCATGTGCGCCAGTCTGTAAGGAAATGCAGACCTTTCACCCGCCGGGAAATACCCAATATGTCAGATTACCGTACCAGGCCAGCCCTTTTAATGGACAGTCGGCTACAATATGCTCCGTGACTGTGCCACTTTTAATCACAGTGCCCTTAGCTTAATCACTTTTTCCTCGACAATTACAGTTATTGTCTGTGTTTCGTAATAAGGGGCAGTATGGCAGCGATTATCCGACTCTCAGAACTGTTCTTGCTAATGAGGTCGCTTTGTTGTGAACCCCTAGTGTGAGTTCCTGAGCGTTCAGGAAGCTTCTTCGTACAAATCAACTCAGACAGATTTTGACAATGCTGTACAACTGTGGTGTGTGCTGTACCACCTTCATGAGGCAGTTACTATACTGTACCGTAAGCATAAACAAGCCACAGCACCAGCAGCAGCAGTCTCTAAACAATAATATGAGAGAAAAAAAAATGTGAAAGCCCACCTGTGCCACCATTGTTATTCTGACACAGCACTCCACGGCACACAAGGAAATTGCATTTCATGCCTCACTCATGCAAGTGGGCAGTCTGAAACAGCGTCTCAAAGGAGCAGTGCGGCGGGACAGAAGGCAGCCAAACCCTAATGTTTAGGGAGTGTGTTTCATGATCAGAGGGTTGTAGGTTCGAATCCCACCCTAACCAGTAGATTATGTGAAGTGCCCTTGAGCAAGGCATTGTAACCCACATTGCTTCAGGTGTTGTAAACCCATACCCTGTACCCAAAGAACTGCAAGCTAATTTCGGTAACAGTATTTCTTAAATGCATAAGGATGTCATCATATAATAATAATAATAATAATAATAATAATAATAATAATAATAATGACAATAATAATATGCACTATAATTAAATATTATAAGTATTTCCGTTTTTCAGAGTGCTTGGCACGCTGTTATACTCGACTGTTTGTCTCTGAATCTCTACTTTGTATTTTTTTATCATGACTGATGCTGGCAACTCTCTTTGTTCACAAAAGGATGATTATTTTTTTGCCTGTCATGCACCATTGCTACTGAACAGGCAGATAGTCTGGGCATATATGGCTGGTGATTTTCTGGATTGTTCCCGGTGATGGCCTGAGCCAGTTGGCTGGGCAGATGATTTCGGTAGGATTAGGAAGAAAGGCCGCCAACATTTCCCTCCTTCACGCTCGAAGGTCTCCACAGCAGTCTTCGTCCTCTAAGCATTTCTTCCTTGTTGTAGGCCTGGGCAATTAAACGATTCAAATCACGAGGCGAGTTTGCCAGTCAAATCGATTTGCTTTCCTTCAGAAAAATCAACTCAACTCATATTTTTTTCTATACCCCTATCTCATATAGCTTAATGTGAATGTGAGTTACACACTCGTTTTGTTAAGTTGATCACAGTGACTGCATTGTGGACTTTGCAGACTTGTTATTCGTCAATGTTTGTTGAGGCACTGTACATCATATGAAATGCATGTTTTGTACATACTATTACATAAATGTAGATTTTTGTCTGCGAAGGGAAAATCGTCCCAGCTTTGCTCTCCAGCTGCTGCGAGAGCTGAAGTCTTTCTTGTTCAAAGGAGTCAGAGGCATATGGAGGAGGTGACATGACAAGATGGCGGTGGCGTGAAGTTCTGAGGTCAGTGACGGGTGGAAGCGACACTTGTGGCCTTTGGCATTGCCACTCGTTCCTCACCATGTCACCAGTGTCAGCTCTTCTGTCATCTTCAATGACTGCATATATGCACAGTAAAAAAAAATGCAGTGTCAATTCGACACTTAGAGAGTCTATTCCAACACATTCTAGAGTGTATTGGGTCCTAGAGTACTCTCAAAATTTTGAATACAATTCTGTATTTTTTTCTGTGTACACTGGAGTCAGAGCAGTTCCCTTCAGTTCCCTTTCTGTTGAATTTGTAGTGAGTCTAAGATTACAACTCATCTACATGCGGTGCAGGATTGAGTTGCTGCTGTAAGTCCTCCTACTACAACTTAAGTTGACAAGTCCTCTTACCAAAAAGGCTTTTTTTCTCCCCTGAAGCTGCAAGCTTCCGGTCGCTAGCTCTGTATAATCCCCAGCTTGTAGAATTTGCAGAGTGAATTATGTCAGGTAGTCAAGTATTTGCAGTCACTGGGGCAATTGCATCCAAAGACTAGTTTAAAAACACACCAGTAACATCGCCTACATACCATTTTGCAAGACCAGGATTTAATTCTTTGGCAATGCTTGGAGCATGTGCAGTGATAAGAACGCAATGCGATGCTTCAGTCTTTTGGCATTTTTACTCCATATCCCTATATTTACAGGAGGTGTATGCACCAGGATGGTGGACTTTTTTGATTAACGACTTTTCAATGTGCCACATCACATGGGGAGGAGAGCTTTGTCTTTCAAACTCCGAGCATGTGTCAACGTCATGGTGATCGCACGTGCATGAAAGAAAACGTGACGCAAGAGATGTAGGCCAGAGGTCAATACAATATCTTCTTTCAACATTCTGTTGGCTTATTATCAAGCAGCCATCAAATTGTTCTAATTTTTAATGATGGATAATACATTAAAAATGGTGTCAGGTGGTGGAAAGAGATTGGTCATATCTCCATGCAGATGGATATTTCTTTATTGCTGTGTACTGTATAATTGACACAAACAATTACGTATAAACACATACTGTATACTGATGGTGACACCACTTCACCAAATCAGTCCAAACCCTCTCCATACATTGTATTGCTGATGTAATTCCGATTGACACACACATCACAGAGTAGCCTATTATGAAATACGCCATAACACCGTGTGTGCATCCACTCATACATACACATTGAGTACTGCAAGAGAACTCTGACTCAACTGTGCCTTTCCCAGCAGTACAATTGATCTGTGAAGAGACAGTCAACTGTTGTGGGGTCAGACAAAGGTCACCAGCACCACTGGGGGGGCTACCTGGAAATGGCTGCGCTGTTGTCTGGTTGCTACCTGGAATCAGCGCCCATGCAACCCGAATCCCCCCCCCAACAAAGACCCTGGACAGGAAAAGAAAAAGGGGGAAGAGGGTGCCGGCTGAGCGATTGGATATGGATTAGCATAAAGGCCGGTGCACTAACCCGTGAAACATTTCTCTTCCGCTTGGTGTCTGTGTTATGTTGACACTACATCTTGTGGACGATACGCACAGTAAAATATTTCTGTGTTAATTCAATTCACACTCAGAGCTTTGCATTAAACCCTCACAGTGTTAAGATGAGCCTCCTCCCTTTGTGTAAAATTAACACTGCACATTTGACTGTCTAACTGCAGGACATTGAAAAGTGCCCTCCTCTTTGTAGCCTGCAGTTCAGTGTGCTTCATATTGTTACATACATTGTTAGCATTGCTAAACAGTAAAGAATGTATTATTTTTTTCTCTATGGGAGCTTTGAAACAATGCATCCCCTGGCCAATTCTTCCTGTGTCTTTTCTATTTCATGCAAGCGGTGGTTTCCGTCCGTTTCAAACAAGCCAAATATTTTTTTTTTATACTGACCCTTTATTTTAGAGCAGTGTTTCCCACCCAACCTTTTTTGTCTTGTGTACCCCCAAGCCTTTTTCGCTGTGCCATGTGTACCCCCTAAATCAGGGTTTCCCAAACTGGGGTGCGTGACCTGCTACAAGGGGGTGCGCGAGTTGAATAGAGCAATGGCTGAGATGTGGGTTTTTATACAAAAATTAAGGAACATTACGTAGTTTGTGATTGTTTTTTGGTGAATTGTATGCTGGAAGGATCCAGCTGAAGTGTCATTTATAACTCCTAGACTTGTTATGCAACAAGTTCCATTAATGATGGCAAAAAAAAACCTCAGGTCTATAGGAAATGAGGATTGCCCAAAATGTGCGGCTGTGCAACATTTGCTTAGGGGGTGCGCGAACCACATTGAAATGTAAAAGGGGGTGCGCAGGGGGAAAAGTTTGGGGCCTAAATCAAGTTTTATATTGCTTTCTCCATCCCAATGTAACTAAGCTCCATATATTTGTTAAAATTTCATTTTTCCAAGTACCCCCTGCAGTGTGCTCGCGTACCCCTAGTGGTACACGTACCCCTGGTTGGGAAACACTGTTTTAGAGAGTTATTAAAATCGGTTAAATGACCAATGAGCATTGTTAGTTGAGTTGATTGACAGTTACAATTCTTTCAATTGGTAGTCAAACGCAACCATCGCCCTCTCAGCACTTGTGGTCAGCGTTGCTAAGGTACGAATGCAGAAATGTAGGGTGGAAGAATCCTCACAGATCAATCGTAGATGGTTCAAAACGGTTGATTGGAACACAACAGATGCACGCTGTCCATGTAGTATATTCATCTATGCTTTCAAGTGACTCATTCTGTATTTAGCTAGTCACTGTTTTCAATTATTTACTCACTCCCCTTTTTGTGGTTGTCTTTCCCCTCCTTCCCATGTTCATACATTACTCCCATTTCTTCAGTGTATCAACATCTTGTCTCTATCTGTGCCTGCCCCTTCATACATTAACAGCTGCCTCTACTCTACATCACCATGGCTAAAAACAAACCATCAGTCATCATCCCACCACTGACAACTTATTTGTCACTGTTTTTGTCAAACTGATTTTGTCAATATTTCAGAGTTAAACTAGTTAAATCTAGATAGTGTTTATAGCTCTGTGGAGAGTGACATTACAGTGGAGGTCAGTGTAAAACTCTGCAGGCAGCCAGTGTTGTTACACTGTCAAAAAAGTACAAAAAATGTTATCTGGAGCAGCCTTAATTTCAACTCTTAAAGTTATATTAACACTCATATACTTTTTTAATGTGCATGTCTCTCTGTCTGTCCTTTCCAACTTCACGTTGGCAAGGCATGGCATTGGTAGGCATCTCAATAAGTGAAACCAAAGCACCTAGGATCATAGCACATGCTACAAAAGCAGCATATTTCATATGCATCGTTGGCACATTATTCCTGTTAGGCAGTGCTCCTGTCGAACAGTGCACAGTAAAAAAAAAAAATAGTGTTCAACACTTAGAGAGTTAACTTAACATCTGCTAGTGTATTTGGTCCCAGAGTACTCTATAACTGCATTTTTTACTGTGCGCTTTTGGCCAGCTAGATTTAGTGGAACAAATCGGTCTTGACGTGGGTTATTGCATCTTTCCCCTGCCCTGCGCGTAGGGTTGGGACGGGATCAAAAAATGACCCGAACATTTTTGGCATACACCAGCCCCTCACACAGCTGCCCCCCAGCCCCCCCCCTGTTTTTCTATGATATTGTGATGGAAGACTGCAAAAATATCAACATCAACAGCAAAACACACCAGCATTGACCCCAAGGGACTGTCAGCCCACCGGGAAAATGCCCTGTATGCCAGATTACCAGTCCAGCCCTCTCTGTGCCACTCTTCTGAAAGGAGCAGACCTGGCACAGTAGGGCAGCCTGGACTAACCCCCCTCCTCGGGCCAAGTACATCACAATAGCAATAACGGTCTTACCAAACCGAAGGACTTACGCAAAGTTAAAGAGCCACCGCACCATTTTGCATTACATTACATTACATTACATTACATTACAAGGAGGACATTCAAGCAAGTACAGAGTAAGGGGTCAGTACAGACTACAGCAGTGTACAAGTAGGCCTATTGTAGAACAGATAGAGAGCAGGAAATAGTGGAGGACCTATGCAATGTAGTCCAGGTTAGTACCCATGATTAGAGGTGAGTAGAGTTCTCAAAAGCTCTCTCAAAAGAGATGAGTCTTCACTAGCTTCTCGAAGGTTGCTCTTGTAGCAACTGGTAGCTTATTCCACCATCGAATGACGATGACAGAAAACCGTTTGGACTGGGACAGCCTTGTGTGAGTAAAGGGCATTTCTTGAAGTAGGATCGTTTGACACCTCCCCTTGAGTTACATGAGTGCGGTTTAGCTACACCCGTACTTCCAGACGTTTTCTTTTAGTCTGTCAGTGTCAACACAAATTCCATCTCCAGGCTAGCATATATAATTGAATAGTATAGGACCATCTAGCGGTCAACAGAGGCGCATCTTGTCACCAGGCAAGCCAGGCAGCCCCTTGGGGCCCCCAAGCCCCTAGATAGTGAATAACAGCCCACACTTTACCACAGTAGTGGCGATTTTGGTTCAAATGTTCATTCTTTTGCATTTTTGCCTGGGGCCCCATCTGATCCTAGAATCGTCTCTGGTGGTCAACTGGTCCCATAAGATTCAATGATAATTGCTGTTGTAGCTTGGCAGTAACATCACCAGACTAGGAGCATGGCTGGGAGAGCAGGAGAAAGGTACAACTCAATTGTCTAACAAAAGGTGTAAAAAGTGTGTAAAATGAGCTTAAAATGACCTTATTTCCAAAAAATTGTGCGGTCACTTCAGCGTTAACTCGGAAATACGTGCACGGGCAAGAAGAAAAAGGGGGGGGGGGGGGATGGGGGAATAGCAGAAATGAAAAGCACAAAAGTGCAACAGGTGTTGAAATGACTGGAGATGAGTCTTTTATTTTAGCCGGATTACTCGTAAGTGTTGTTTGACCTTTGGTGCCTGGAGACACATACGCTGCATTCAGGCTCTTGAAATTTTAGCTTTTTTTAAATAAAAATGTGGGTATGTTACAGCTGAATGAACACATTCTAATGCAATAGGCTTTCTTAACCTTATTTCATGTTTTTATGTGTATCAGAGGCTTGAGATATTTAGTTTTTTATAGGCTGAGGGCAACTCTCCCAACAAGGACTTAGGTATTCAGCAGGCATGTTTTGCAGGTACTTTAGGCATCAATGGGTTAAACAGTGCAGATTAATTGTCTCACTCAGATGGTTGATTGTGCGATTGCCTTCCATTAGTTCATCTCAGAGATGGCATTTGGCATTTGGGAAACGAACGGTTTGAGAGAGAGAGAGAGAGAGAGAGAGAGAGAGAGAGAGAGAGAGAGAGAGAGAGAGAGAGAGAGAGAGAGAGAGAGAGAAAGAGAGAGAAGATGGATGATAGATACAATAGTTAATGACAAAGAAAGTTAGTAATGAGCACAAGTACAGATGAGGGTAAATGGAGAGAGAGAGAGAGAGAGAGAGAGAGAGAGAGAGAGAGAGAGAGAGAGAGAGAGAGAGAGAGAGAGGCATGAAGAATGAGAGAGGGGTATGGTTCTGTATGCTTGCACATCGGCTGGAGACAGAGACAGAGACATAGAAACATGGAGAGGTATATGCACACTGTGTGCTCTTGTGTAAAACCGAAAAAGAAAAAGACCGAAAGGACTAGGCTCACAGTCGTGTGCGTGCATGTGTGCATGTGCGCATGCGTGTATGTTTGTACGTGTGTGTGTGTGTTGACTGGGTATTTGAGGAATGCACTATCAATTTTGTTCCTCCTTCAAAACACAAGTAACTTCTTTGCCCCACCATCGCCCTCTGTTTCTTTCTCAGGCATGGATCCGTTTGACCGAGGATTCTTCCGGAAGGTGGATGTTCCAGACCAGGCCCACTACATCGTGGCATTCTTTGTGGTGGTGATCGGAGCAGTCGGAGTCGTAGGCAATGCTCTAGTCATCTACGCCTTCCTCAGGTAGGTCTAATACTATCAGATTATAATTATAATTTATTCTCCTGAGATGTCAAACATAAAAGTACAAGTACATTCATGATGTTATTGCAACACCAGCACATGATTTCACATGACTGTTTCACCAGCTATTCCACTCAGGCCCGTTGCGTTAAGGTAAGCAAAGTAGGCAGCTGCTTAGGGCCCCCGAGTAGGAGGGGCCCCCATGGACGACATGGTAACACTTTACTTTACGGATCGCTAATAAGGTGGTAATTTCGTGTTAATTTCATAGTTATTTCATAGTTATTTAAGGATAATAACTGTTTGTTTTTAGTAACAACAGCAAAATAACCATACAGTTTCCAGTGCATTGTGTGTGTGTGTGTGTGTGTGTGTGTGTGTGTGTGTGTGTGTGTGTGTGTGTGTGTGTGTGTGTGTGTGTGTGTGTGTGTGTGTGTGTGTGTGTGTGTGTGTGTGTGTCAACAAAGTGTCACCGTGCTGTGATTCATCAGGGTGTCACCACAATGCACTGGAAACTGTATGGTTATTTTGCTGTTGTTACTAAAAACAAACAGTTATTACCCTGAAATAACTATGAAATAACTATGAAATTAACATGAAATTACCACCTTATTAGCGATCCGTAAAGTAAAGTGTTACCGACGACATGTTTTGTATTCAACCGCAATGACGATTTTAAATAGCTTTATAATACGCTACTGTCATCTGTATGAACGGCTCTGCTGCGAGGGCAGCAACAGCGCCTGCCGAATACCCCCTGATCGAGGGGGCCCCCTTCAATTTGGTTTGCATCAGCGACAGCGTGAGGTCAAGTGCCGAAAAGCCCAACGACAGTACAGTCAAAATACCCCCAGCTGAAGGGCCCCCCCTTCCAATTGGTTGGCAGCGACAGAATCATGCACAATACAAACTGAAAAGAAAGCGAAAATATCTCTCTCAGAGGATGTTGCACAGACGCCAGTTTACTTTACATTCTTTTGGCTCAAGCCAGTTGCTTTTATAATACAAGTTATATCGAAGACAACATATTACTGTACTGCAATCAAACTGTCCCAGGTCAGTGACATTGCACTGACAATCCGCTGTAACAAGAACTGGGCAAACGTCTTGAGATTGTTCAATAACGCGCCTTTTGTCGAAGCGGAACTGTTTTGGATGTGGTCAAATGTGCAATATTTCTGATAACAGTGAGAGGAATCGCCAAATTGTAGCACAATAGTCCCTCTCTTGCTATTAGCTATGATGTGCATTACAAGGTGGAAGTGAACGTGGAAGATGGTTATGGTCGGAAACGCATGGATAACAGTGAAAGCTCGGGATAGGCCTACATTATACGCGGTCAAGACAACGTTTAAGGTAAGGGCACTGGGTTAATATTTGTCCCCTGTCACAACTGCAATCACGGAGTAACGCAGGTGGTTGAGTGTCCCTTGGTCGCTGTTCGTGGTTTGACTTCATTTATTACCAGAATATTACCTGGTCCAGAAGAACACACCCTTTCTGGAATGATGATTGCGCTTCGGTGATGTGTTATTTTTGAATGCCATTAATGTGAGTTGTTGCTGTAGGCCTAATGGTAGCCTATTACAATGCAAACATTTTGTGGGGTGAATGATGTAATACGAAACGCAGCGTGCAAGAAAAATGACTGAGCAGAAGGAGGGAGGTTGTCTGAATTCTCGTCTGGGGAACACACAGCATTCTTGCTTACCAATATCACCCGCCACTGTGCCTGCAACTGTTCATTAGTTTCTTAGCCATGGGTTTCTGGACTGTTCTGCTGTTTTATGAGTCAATAGTTCTTTTCACAAATGGTGCACCCTCTGTTGGATTTTAAAAGTGGTTGGAAAGATTAGACCTAATTCTTTGTGATTGGCAATGCAGATCATGATTTTGGTCGGGTCAAAAAACCTGATTGGGCCATATGCTCTCATGTGATGTTAAGATAGACAAGGTTACATAGCCTATAGGCCTACACAACAGAGCATTACTTCATGAAATCATGAGACTATTGAATTGAATGGGCTGTATTTGCCCAGGTTCAGGTCCAGGTTTGCCCATATTATAATAACTACAGGTAGATTGCATTCTATTAGGTTTACATGGATTCTGTGACATTCTGTTGTAATGGTATGTGAGAATGACTGAAGTGCCACCCAAAAGCGGTCCCATGCGCCGTGGCTTCCCAGAGCACCCCCCCCCCCGGGCCCTCAACAGCCCCTTTGCCTAGGGCCCCCAAAATTCTAGAAACGGGCCTGATTCCATTGTATCTAATGAGATAGACAAGAGTGTGTTGTTACTAAAAAAAACCCTTTAAAAACCTTAAAAGATTTCTGGTTTTCTCTAACACGCTACTAAAACCTCTAATGCTGTTTAAGAAATTACATTATCTCAGGATCAGAGGCGGGACGTCTCCGAACCAGACAATTGAAAGTCCTGTCACATGCTCTATCTCAGTGTTTCTCAACAGGGGTGCCGTGGAAACGTGGCAGATAAATAAATTATGTAATATAATACATATTTGTCTAAGTTGATAAGTTAATACTAGTCAGTGGAATCTTTCATCTGCCATTTACGCACATTAAGTAAATATAGGTCACCCCAGTCAGTTGCAACTTCAAACGTAGGTCGTGTGACGTCTCCAAATGTGTTACTTTTCTAAGCTTGTGTGGTATCGGATGCGATGCCATGTTACGGCTTGTTGGTTTGGGGTGCCTTGAAATTTTTCATGATTTGAAAGGGTACCTCGCCTAAAGAAAGGTTGAGAAACACTGCTCTATCTATTCATATACTGTATTTCTTCCAGCCAGTTCTTTACAGCGCCCATTTTTCTGATTTTAATGTGACGTTTGGGACTTTATTTTTGCTATTATTTGATTTTGCTAGTTCACCAGCACCCATTTTGAGACGGATGTACGTGTTTTGTCTTTGACAAACCTGGCTTATTCTTTGGTCAGACCAACTAATTGGTGCAACCGTCTGTGTTGAGAATACAGCCACAGGGAATACATGACTGGGGTGACATTTCAAAGCGAAGATCATGTTTTAAAGTGTTTAAATGTATGTACATTTTCATTGTTTCTTGTTCATCAATCTGAGTGCATTGTCCTATCTTAAACATATTGTACATGACAAGCATTTCACATAACTGACTCCTCTGCCTGGCTAACGAGCCCGTAAGAATGAGTTGATTTTGTGAATGATAGAGTAGAAAAAGGCCACACTCTTTATGTAGCCATAGTTTGAACATCTAGATACATACTGAGCATGGCTTTAGGCTGAAACACATCTGTGGCACATTAACCCTTTTGCGAAGAGCCTCTGTTATAACCTCCTTGTCACCAATATTATAATGGCCAAGTTTTAATATGTTAATTAAGGCTCCCAGTAACGTCATAGCAATGTTGATGTGGTTGAGTCGTTTCGGTCTTCCCCACCTGCTCAAAGAGACTACACTTTTTAGTCAACAGAACAAACCAAAGAGTCTTTTGCTACCCTATCTGGTGACTTTAATTGGCCACACACCCAAAGACAACAACTATCACTGAGTTTTAGCGCACGCACCTATGACTTGAAACTTGATTTTGTGAATGGCAGGGCGAAATGTGGTAGGTAGGCTATTGCATGTTAGCTTCGGGGTTCAGGTTTCTTAATATTGCATCACTGCTAACCAGTCACAGCATTTGGACACATGAAGAATTCTTAAAAAGGCACAGTTACGCTTTAGTTAGATAGTCAAACTAGGATACATTATTGATCAAAGATGTGGCTATGATCTCTTTTGTTGGAGCTGTCTCAATGTTTGCAATCACATAACGTCGGAGTTATTCTTAGAGACCTCAAAGCCTTCATTCCGACATTTGAACCCGTGTTTCATGATCTAAAAATTATCCATCAAAGGAAATGAAGTAACTTCCTTCCTTCCGTTTGTTTAGGTCATGTACTGTAACTTCATGAAATCAGGACTTTCACAAGTGTCCTCAGGGACTGCTGGAAACCGCTTCGCTCCCCACAAACTCATTGGCATCATGTCGTGACATGTGCACATGGCGTTCCTCTCTGTGTGTTTGTCGTAAACATCCCTGCCTTTGAGGCAGAGGGAAAGTGAAACCATGTGGAAATGAATGCCCGTTTTCAATGCTGATGAGCATTTCATCATTAATAGGCCATATACTACATATAACATTAGAGAAGGGAATGAGGGCTGAGAATCCATTGAATGTTA